>NC_068418.1:5276142-5323642 GCF_023724105.1 Carassius gibelio
TGCTGAAAATACAGCTTTGATCAAGCCTTCATGAGCGTAAAGAACATTAAAAATGTTCTGTTCCCAAACTTCTTTTTTTTCTACATCTGGTCAGCTGATGGGTGCCAAAAAATTGCATTACAAAGCTGAGCATTTCATTTTACACCATTTACATAACAGCCACTGTAAGAAGCTAAAGATTTTAACTACTGTAACTGTAATATTTACTCAGTTTTATGCATTTTGACTAAGCTTACCAGACATTATATATATATATATATATATATATATATATATATATATATATATATATATATATATATATATATATATATATATATATATATATATTAAAATAAACTAGTCATTATACAAAAAAAGTATGTTGTGTTATTAATAAACAATTTCACAGTTACTACAGGTACCAATTTTCCTTTTTAATTAGGTGGCATTAAATATTTCCTTGCAAACACTGAAAATGTAGGGAATGCAAATAACTATGTGCAGAAGATCTATAATCTTTGTCTGCGAGTAATGAAAAGCAGACTTGGGAATTCAGCGTTTGTTTGTCAGGTGGGCACACACCTTTGGAAGAAAAAGGACAAGCTCTGTAAGCAAACTGAGTCCATGTGTCCAATGTATACACAACCCAGTTCAACCATATCTGCACGAGTTGATTCAATCTAGATAAACCTGTCACATAAAGTGTGTGTTCGTCTTAGACGTGTTGAAGTTGCAAGCATTGCTTAAATTTCTGTCAATGACTGCAAAAAACAAATGTTCAACAACAAAAGCCTTTTACAAGTATTTAATGCATTTATTCACATGGAACAAATAATTTATAATGCTGCTCAAATTACAGTATCGTGACTTGTGAAAGGACAAATTAACACAATGTCAGGCATGTAAAGTGATCTAAGAGTCTCCTGTGATGTGTTAAACAGCGCCTGTGATCTGAGTATTGCATATGAAAGACGAATATTAGCTGTGCAGGCTGATCTCCCAAACCACAAAGACCACACAGCATGAGGAAAACGTATGTTCATCTGTCAGAGGAATGGTGTAAAGAGGCATTTGAGGCTGTTGGAGACATCTTTCAGCTGCTGTGCCTTCTGTGTGTGCCACATTCATCTCAAGAGATAAAATGGAGTGACGAATGTATAATAATGTGAGAGGGCTCAGTACATACACCTGATGTATACCACGTGAAGACTGAGGTGTGATACCAGTTTCAGCTGTCTCATGCAAAGAAGGCTGTAAATATAGCAAGCTCCAAACAGATTGCCCGACTGCAGTACAGTTTCTGGGAGTCTGGAAGATTTTTATTAGTCTAATCATTTGGTTTTATGAGGTTTGTGTTTTCGAATTTCAATCAAGTTTTGTTTGAGTCACTTAGTAGCTAGTAAATATTCATCTATTTCGTATTACATAATGGCGGTGGGAAATTGTACAGGTCAGTCGTATTATCTCTTCCTTTCAAACTGAAAACTTATTGGCCAGAACAAGCTGCAAAATGGACCAGACTCTGACCAACTGGCTACATAGTGTAAAAAACAGCCACATGACTACCAAGCCACACAAATTGTTTTAGACCTTTATGAAGCTCAGGATTTGGCAGTGGATTTTCATAATCTAAAAATATAAATGGCCAGCATTGTTTGAAATGACCCCCAGTCACCCTTGAGTAATGCACAGGCATGTCAAAAGCTTTTAATGGCACTTAAAGCTTACAGTTGTGAGATGGAGTTGTGCCAGAATTCCCCCTTGTTCTCCATATAAATATCTCCCTCCATTTTTCATTGTTCTCTTTATCTCGTCCACTCTCTCTCTCACACTAAGAGAAGCAATCTTTCATCGGTCACGGAGTTCAGTCATTGGTTGTGTCTTAAAGAGTTGCTCTGGAAGGGATGGGGCTACTGACAGTATAAATATGGAGATGCGATGCATTGAGGCCTTTTAGGATCCATTAACTGAAGAAAGAGGAGCTGCTACACGCTATCGAACAATGGGCTACATTTAGTACTCAGATACTGTTTCTGTACTCCAGAATAGCCAGAGTTCAGAGAAGTAATATAAATGGACCTTCACTCCTGCTAATTTGACCAGCTCTCATGCACAGCTTTCAAAGTGGCATGCAGAAATAGATGTCAAATGGATCAGTTATTATCCACCTAATCACTATGGAATGCATCTGTGGCAAGGCGTCAATTACTGTGGATAAATAAACAGGAAATATGTTTAAAGTACACTTTAAGCCAAAAATTCCAAAGCAGAATACCAATGTATACGGCACTTATAAGTATCATACTGCAGAGCTCTTTATAACTGCACATTTGTTTAAATTGTCATTTTGATACAGGGCTGCTTTTGGGAATGAATAGTGATATCATGGTCTGAGATAACACCATTCTGGTGCTAATAAGGATCTTATATCATAGTAGATGCTTCAAAATTGATCAAATTAACTTTCGTATATTTGGTTGTCAAAGTTCAGGATAGTTACTAGTGAAGGGCTTGAGGCTCTACATGCTATTGTGGCTCCAAGAGACAATCAGAATTGTCATGACGTCACATGGCATGTCACATGACATTTATTGGTTCATTCAGGACTGTCAAGTAATAACTACTTACCACATTGGACCTAATTCCAATCATTAAAATCTATTAAAGTTTTCTATTTATTTTTTATTTTTTTGTGCTGGCATTGGCTCATAATAGGAACAGATTATTTAAATGAACGCACTCTTTCCTCATCTCCAGCAAAGCACTTGTGAATGGGATGTTGGTAGGTTAATCATGCCAGTCTCATGCAAAGAAGACGTGTCATTTCTAAAAGTTTTACATAAACTTCAAAAGCATTGCAATAGTTGTATATTGTAAACATTTACTTCTGGGTATGTCTGCTTGCATGTTAGGCTTCTATTATAATTATATAACTATAAACATTTATAATTATTTTGAGCAGTTTGCATGTGTTATGTGTACATTATACACAATGAATCATAATTATTGTTTGTGTCAACAGATGTGTCACAGATGCTGTCTATAAAGCAGAATCACATACGTTCATGAACATCACAGTCTGTTCACTCACCACCTAATGTAACTGAGCACAAAACTGACAAGAGTTTTCTCAAACCGAAAAGATCCAATCCAATTTCAGTTACTACTAACAGGTGTTACAGATGATTTTTAGACACTGGGTAGCTGCCTGTAGCTTTTCAAGACAGTCCTATGAGGCTTTATTTCAGTTTGAATGTCTTATAAACTCACTTTGTTTTGAAATGGAATCATGGTCCTTGTCTTTTTGGGCAGTGTATTTAATACAGATTTACTGTACTTAATGTGTGTTCCTGTGGAGGTAACAAACATCAGTACTCAAGGGGGCGATATAGTTACTGTCTGTGCTGTTAAACCAGATGTTTATTGGCTAAAATAGCTAGCCAGCCATAAACATGTCAATAGGACATTTTTAAAGAATATACTGAGAAATGCAAGTGTCTAAATTATACATTTATGGTGCAAAAATACAGTTTAGGAACATATTTTAGGTCTAAATGAATAATTAATATAATGACTGAGCAATTGTAAATAAGTTTAAATTCAGTTGGTCAGATAGCTTCTTTCTCACATACTACTTCTGTCAGCTTATAGGGTTAGCCAGTGATGTAAAACAGTGATGTAAAATGATTTCATGTTGCCGTGCCAAATTAAAAATCTCAAATTAGCCTTAATTGTATATCAACATTGTGCAGCTGCTGTTTGCTGAATCTGATCCTTCAGTTGCACTGAATTATATTAAGAGAAAAATGTGAAGCATATGAGAAACATTTAGAACTAAAATAAGACCAAGATTGTGCTGGCAAAGATGTTTGTTAGCTAGACATAATGACTGTGTGTAAATCTTGGATGATTTATCCTCAGATGTTCTTTCTTGAATGATGAGCTGTTGTGAGGTGCTAATCAGGTTTGGTCATACAGACAACTTTACCTGACATTTTCATAGATTGTTTGTTTGTGGGATGCTCATTCATGTTTTCCATGTCTAATATACAGTAATTAAGGATACACATAGTTTATGATAAAAAATACACCATGTTGAAAAGTGTATATAAACACATACTCTAACTCTCCTACAGGAATTCATGTATACTACATGCATATACTGCATGAATATCCACAATTCACAAATAAGTGAATAATAACATTCACTATCTTGCCAAAGAAAAAATCTATTTCAATACACTCAGAAAAAAAGTACTAATGTGGTGCCCTTTCAAAAGGTATTAATGTGAACACATTGGGTACGAATATTGTATTATTATTTTTTTATAACTAATATGTTCCTAAATGTCCCCACAGTAAACTTGACATTCTGGGACACTGTTTAGGTCCCCATCAGGACAATTGGTCATAATTCATACACATAATATTTTGGAGAATATGCTGTAAAAATGGAGGGTGTTTTGTGTAAGGATAGGTTTAGGGTTAGTGTAAGTGGATAAAAAATACAGTTTGTACAGTAGAAAACCCATTACACCTATGCAATGTCCCCTTAATTATACAAAGACCTGTGTGTGTGTGTGTGTGTGTGTGTGTGTGTATGTGTGTGTGTGTGTGTGTGTGTGTGCGTTTTGGGTGGTTGTGCGTTTGTGTGCAATATGCAATTCATAATGCTACTCATATGAATCTGTCTTCAGTAGTTCACATAAGCACAAAATCTTTTCAAACTTTCCCTTGTGAAAAATAAGTGTGCATTATTGTACTGAATGTGAAACAGAGAGAGAGAGAAAAAAAAACACTTTATTTTAAGGTGCCCTTGAAACATGTTGCATGTACTTACTATTGTGATAACAATAAACTATGCATAATTACATGCAAGCAACCTTAAACCAAACCCTAATCCTAAACCTAATCATATAGTAAGTATTACTCCATACGTATATGTATACCTGTAACTACACTGTAACAAAGACACCTTAAAATAAAGTGTAACCAAACATTATTATATATAATATTAATTACCTCAAAGGCCACTTAAGTGAACTTAAAAAGAGAACTTCCATGGCTGTTTTAACACACTTAAGTATGCTCTTAAAGTTTTGCTTTAAAATACATTTTAAATCAAAACATTTAGAAAAAAAAAATCTAATTTCTTGACGAACATACTACATTATTGCATTTACTGGTAGCACAGTATATTTAAAATATACTAAATTGTAACTTCATCCATAACCATATAGTAAGTACATGTAGTTAATTTATGTTACTCAGTACTTAAATGTAGAATTACTCTGTAAAAAGGACACCTTAAAATAAAGTGTAACCTAAATTTTCATTCAGTTGTAAATAAGTATCCAAAGACATTACATACATTTTCCATTGAGGTGTATTCTTTTAGAGTACATTACTTTTGTCACAAGTACTCTTTTTAAAAGTATGCTGCAGTGTACTTATTTTCTCAAGGGTTGTCCGAGCAGAGGATATTTCCCTTTGTTTGTCCAATATTGGATGCATGAAATATCTTCACTGAGCTCATCGTAATGCATTCTGGTATTGCTTTGTCCTTGAAGGACCGATGCTGCTTTAGATTGTGGTTAAAAGAAATTATCTTAGAAGGCAGTATAATCTTGTGTTTACCGTTTGGAGCAGCCTTCGCATCGGGAGCATGCCAAAGATGCCTTAAGATGCTGTCTATGTGGGCAGCTCACCAGAAACAGAGTTAGAAGTGAAAGATGCAGGCTGCTGTGTTTTACCCGACCCACCAACACGAACATGTCCAGAACCGGTGTGTGGCAGCAGAAGCTGCTCAGAACATGGGTCACCGAGGACAGATGAGGCAGATACAACATCACTGCCAACAACTGCAAACCGCATTTGATAGCACTGGCATTTCAGGATTCCTGGATGCCAGCAGGTCTTTGATGTGGATTTTAGCAACATGCCAACTACTTAGCTTTGAGCCGGATTCAAATTGCTTCAGGGTGACTTTTGGAACAAAACCTCTGTGTTAATTTCAGGTGTTCCTAGGTGTTATTTCACTTTGTTATCGATTTTTTGTCATTTATACTGACTTCAGTCAAACCCAGTAATTACAGTTGTAAGTGTAAAATTCCAAATAACTGTAATGGTGTCAAAACAGATTCACAATGGCAATTGAACATATTCAAAGTTAAGAGCCACTGAGATGAGACAGACTCCTAATTGTAAATTGGAAAATCTAAAATGTACCAATTACATATATTTTTGACCATATTTTGCTGTTTTTTAGTGTTAATAGTGTTATAGTGTTAATAGTGAATAGTGATCCCTAATCTAATGTGTTACCAAATCTTCTTTGCTCTTCTCCATAAGAAAAATGTGAAAAATTTGATGGCAGCATTTTTATTTATTTTTTTGTAAACTCCATTCAATGTGACTACCTAGTAGTTGTGACCACATTTTTATTAAAACAAATATATGAACGTAAAGGAAAATGTTGATCTGTTCATCTGAAAGTGATTAAATGTTTAGTTTTATTAATTAAAATCACTTTTTTTAGTTCATTAATTAATAATCCTGTAGTCTCTGAACTCCAAAAAACTGTGTGTGATTATAAATAAATCAGAAAATGTTGTTTAAAACCATTGCAGATGAAGCATGTGAAACTGCAGGACAATGCTGTAAATTTTTGATCTTTCATTCCATGTGCATTGCACACATAAATGCTTGATAAAGTACAGTTTTACTGGTGACTTACTTAAGATGGCCCGTTGGTTTTCCAGGGTTGTACTGTGGGACGCTCCCAGACTTGTGTAGATTGTATCTGTATGGACTTCCATAGAGAGTTCCTTTGGCATCCGCTGAAGTCAGTAGCAACATGACTAAGAGAAGCCCCCCGCACGTGAATATCCCCCTCATCTTTAGGTAGCAGAGCAAAGGTTGACAAAAGCACTTGCAGAAAGAGCCATAAAGTGAAAGAGCACAGAGAAAGTGTAAAGAAAGCAAAAGCTGTGGAGAGAGAGGGGAAGCAGAGTCAGCTAGGCTTTAGAGTCCGGAGGTTGTGAAGTGTTGCTTGTTTTCCTTGCTGAGTCCCACAAGATTTCTCTGGAGCACTGACTTCAGTTGTTGGCGGGCAAGCAGTGCTGCAATCGAAACATCTGCTGTTCTGGCACCATCCTGCCCACTTTACCACTCACACGAGAGAGAGAGAGACGGACAGAGGAGAAAGTGAAGAGGACAGGGCAGCGGTAGCAGAATACTGAAGCTCAGATGCCTCTGTCAACAGTCCAGCGCGAGTCAACCCTGCAGCTGCAGCTCTGAGGGGGACGCATGCATTTGCATATCCCTCCCCAATCCCCGGCCTGAAATGAGACCCAGCAGGCGACAGCAGGGGTGAACCCGTTCACTTTATGTTTCTCCCAAAACAGAAACCCCTGGAACCCCTCAAAGACGCGAGCGCATTTAGAAAGATTTACCAACTCAATCGTCTCCCTGCTCGTCTCCCACTCATGTGTAAAAGCATGCTGGGATTATGAATATTTTCTTTAGGTTCCTCTGTGCCAAACTCTCCACCCCCCTTCATTGACCTCAGCCCATAACCTTCTCACTTGCCCGCAGCTTTAAATCTCCAAACATTTCTTTTGCTCCTTGATTTTCCTTCATTTGTTGCAGACATGTGAGCAGGTTCCTTCTCAGCATAACTTCTGCACTCGTAAAAAAAGAATAAAAAAATATCTATGTTGTTGCGTTAAACAGAATTTTCAAAACATATCGTATTATAATTGTGATATATAGGATGTGCCTGTCATGCACTGTGAGTGAATTTATTACCAGTCATTGGGGTTGCACAGGGCTGGCAAATTTTAGGTAAATTTCTGGAAACTTTCCAAAAACCCTCCTGTGACACTCCATTTCACAGAATCTTATGTGATCATATTGCTTTCATAAATCTTTGATGTTTTGCACATTTTCCACACATTTAACGTGATGAGTTGGCATTGGCAATTAATGTAAAACTGTAATAAGTGTGCTATGCTATAATTGGAAAGCCTTTTTCTGGCCACCTGTGTTATTTGATTTGATATGTTTTTGATAGAATTTTCTTTATTATGCCTTCATTATACAGATAGGACAGTTGACAGGAAAGCACTGGGTAGAGCGAGGGAAGTGGGACTGCCATAAGACCTCAAGACTGGATTTGAACTCGGGTCACCGTGAGTTGTGATGCATTTGTCAGCTCACTGAGCACAGGCTATTGGCTCCAACTTGAAGGAATTTTTTGTCTCTTAAACAATTTCAACATAAACTTGCAGTGAAAGCCTCCAGTAACTCATGCACAGTAAAGCCTTCTACACATTGCTACATTTTCGGCTGTCCCAGATGAAAGATTAATATCATGAAACAATTGTGGCCATTTCTGTGATTGTGGCTTCTATGCTGTATAGTGAGAGAGGCTCCAATATGGCTGTTTGACCAAAGATAGCCTGCGATCATTTTCTGACAGTGCCAGAAATATAGGCAGGATCATTGCACAGTGTGTTTGCTGCTATGAGCCACATTTACTGACTTGCCAATAAAAATGCAACATGAAATGGCATGTTGATCACAGTGCTAAAACTTAAAGGGTTAGTTCACCCTAAAAAAATAGAATAAGCCCATGTTTTACTCGCCCTCAAAACATCCTAGGTGTATATATAACTTTCTTCTTTCAGAAGAATTCAATCGAAGTTATAAAATAAAAATTATCCTTGCTCTTCCAAGCATTAGAATGGGAGTAGGCAGGTGTTTTTTCAACAGTCCAAAAGTAGTTAAATAAGTGCATCCATCCATAGTAAACATGCCTCACACAGCTCCGGGGGTGAAGAAAGGCCTCCTATAGTGAATCCATGCATTTTTGCAAGAAAAAACACTTTTCTCTCACTTCCACTAACTGTTGTAGGCGGATGACGTATAGGATGTAGGTGTAGCGCATGTTCAGGTTTGTGTTTATAAAAAAAAAGTGTTTAACGTGTAAATATGGATGTTTCCTGTTTTTGTGTTACTTGCTTGTGTGATAAACACCTGCAATGAATAACTAAATAAATTCATGACCAGTCAGTGACCAGTCAAATACAGTTTTAGGTCACTGTGGGGCATGACAGACAATTCAAGACAGTATGTTACAGGATCCTGAGTATTTCCTCATCCAGTAACAGCTCCTTGAAGTTTACTGAGCCCATGAGGAAAAGCACTTCTCTCGTAGGTGTCACTAGATCACATTTACAATCTCATGTTTGCTTTTCATTCACACATAATTATCTAAAGCAAAGAGCGCCAAGCAGTCTTATTTGCAGAAAGCTTCTTGCAAGAATGCACCAATGTAAAGAGACAAAATGCACTCAGTGTACTCACACATACTGACAAACTTCATGTACAATATAGTGTCAGAAATCATTGCATTTAGTTCACACTTCAGTATTTTGGTGATAAAAGTGTACTTCTTTTTCACATGAGTAGACCAAGAATTAAAAAGTCACTAAGATGGCCCCTCTCTTACCTCTTTACATTCTAAACATTTACATTGTTATGTTTTTTTTTTTTTTTTTTTTTTTTGCAATGAACACACATGGAAAGGTTTTAAATAAGCTTCTTGCAGGCTTTTTTCCCTATACAATAATAAAGATAAATAAAGATAACAAAACTGGTCGAAATTGGTTGTGTGCCACATACCAAATCTCCTGCAGTCCTGCTGTGTGATAAAGAAATTTCAGCTCTCTGTTCACTGATAATCTTCCCCTCCAACAAAGCTCACAGCTAGAATTACTTTAATACAATAGTGTGTAATTTGAATTGATTGTTTAATGATATTTGTGGTCTTAACAGATAGGGTCATTATGAACTTTGTTTAAAACATACATTCTACATTTCTAGATTGATTCAACGGATCATTTTAAAACTAAAAGCTATTCTTCTAGTCATTTTATTACTTAGTTTTCTGTGCTCCTCACCAACCATGAAACATCTGTGAACGGTTTCAGATAAGCACACTTATCTCTGCTGCCAAATCGCTTCCATGCATAGGAGAGAAATGTACTTTCATTAGCATATTTGCACTGTATTGTTCACCACATGAAAATGTTAATACATCGCAGACTTAGAAAACCCAATGTGCTCACTGTAGGGGATTTCATTTAATGCAATAACCTCCAAACTGCAGTGTAATTTTTAAACTGAGCGTCTCTGTGGATTCTTGAAATGTGTCCCGCACTGACAAGTTGTTAAAAGTAGCCCAGATTTATAGAGAAAGTGTAAAACATGAGTTATTGTAAAACACTCTGCACACATCTACATGCAATACATATGAGTGCAGCACTGTGAGAAACTGAAGAGGGATATATTATGATAAAAGTGATACTGATACCTTTCTCTACAGAAATGAGGTCCTTAATCTCCCCAACAGACTTGTTACGGCAGTTTATATGAAACAACCTTTGGAAGGACACCAGGGAAATGACAAAAGCTATTAAACTGAACACATGCTGGGCAAATTTTTCTAACGGTGACCTGCTCCCCATCAAATGAAATAAAACTGAGAAGATATGACAACTAAATTGGTTTAATAATGTGGGCATGTTGACAGATCCAGTCATAACATGTTAAATCATGATAAGATCTATGATAAGAATTATAATGTACACATAATAGAGGAGCTAGCGAACAGATCTGAAGTAGATGGAGATCATTAGCATTTCCCATTAGCTTTGTTGTGTGTTTTTTTAAAAAAAAATTTCAGTATAAAAAATTGTTTTTTATTTAATTTCTGGATAGTTTTATTTATTTTACACTTTTATATTAGTTTTTTTTTGTCTATTTAGTTGGATCTGAAGGTGAGAATGTTAAAAAAGGACACTGACTGTGAGGGAGATTATCAGTTTGTATCCATAAATTCCTCCGAGTCTACAGTATGTATGCACAAACACACAATACAGTGAAGGACACAGGCGGTTTGTGACTTCCTCACACAGACCAGGAATGTTTCGAAGGTTTGGGAAGAACACAGATTCCCCAGTGCTCTAGACGAGTGGGAGAGGATAGCTATTCTCAGCATGGACTCGGTGAAAGTATTTCTCCACTGATAACCATCTGGACAGCTTCACCTTGGTTCATTTGACACCTTGATCTTCAGCAGACACTGGCCTAAACCTGACCTGTTCAGTAAATAAAGAATTGGTGTGCATTTCTCCTACCCAATAACAAAACAAAACAAAAAAAAAATAGCCTAATTAATATTATTATTTTAAGACCACTTACTGTAAGTGTAGCCTACTTAAGAATACTTTTTCATGATTATGTTTATTAACACACTTTACATTACATATTAAATAAATATTTTCTTACTTTCAAAAAGAACACTTATTTTAACACGTTGACTTGCATGAAAAGCACATTCACATCTAAAATAAAACGTGTAAGTGTGTAATTACAAATACATTCATGGCATACAAGTTTAAATAAACAAGTATATTTAAGTATATTTAAGTTTGCCATAGATGCTTGTCAGTTCATTCAACGGTACACAGTAACTATGTTTTAAAGATAACAGAAGTCATAATGAAATCACATATACAAATATTTTATATGAAATAGTTTATGGTTCAGCCCACAGCATATACATTTCCACTATAATACATCTTCTTTTGTGTCTAAAACATATTTAGTTCAATCTAAAGTCTTTTTACAGGGGATTTAGAGCAAAGGTATAGTTTTAGATAACACTTTATTTTGATAATCCACGTTATATATTCTTTATATATTCTACTAAATATCAGTGAACGCAGGAAAGAATATGATTTTCTCAGATGGTACTGTAATTGAGAGACTTCTATGTGGGTTAGGTGGTTGTTATGGGAAGCCAGTCCATTGTAAACCGACGGCCTCTAAACGTTATAGGATGATTTGCACATCAGCTTTCAATGACCAAGAAAACGTTTTTTTAAAGCACATTTGACACCAAAAACATTCATTAAAGGATGTTAACTAATTTAAGTTCAAAACAGTGAGACTTACAGTTGAACAGTCTAGAAATCTTTACATCTTTACAATCTTTTACATCTTTACAAGAGCACAGAATGGCAGCGATGTCTCAAACTGTGCTCACATTTGACAAGTCTGCAGCTAAAAGTCAGAGATCTCAATAGGAACTAGTCTCAAATACTTCCCACTGATCTGAGCTATTTTCATATCAACTAGAAGTTACAAAAGGATTTAGTGTTTTACACTGTTCTTTTAGAATAGCGTATCTTTACAGGGTAGAGGATGTTGTAGAACAGCCAGAAAAACCAAACAAGAGGGGCAATAAGAGCCAAAATCACCCAGTCAGGAAGGATTTAGCATTCGAGTAGATCTCATATGACTGTAATGCAGAGGCTAAACCTCAGAAGAGTGAATTAAAAGTGAATACCCTCCCTGTAATCAGACTGTTCAGCTTGTATGATGTTTCAGAAACGATTCTTTGAGATGCATAAGCTGAGATCATGTTTTCAATGTAATTTCTCGGTTAAGCCACTATGGTATATGCTGGATGAACTTGTACTGTTAACCAGTTTTCTATCCTCTGTTTCACACACACACACACACACACACACACACACACACACATACTCATGGGTATAGTACCCCATAAGCATCTGGACTTCATTACCTTCCTACTGAAACTTCAGCAGTGATGTGCATGCAAACTCAACACAATGTCACTCTTTATTTAATGCACAAGGCATTCTCGCTGTACACACTTGCTCCAGAACCCATCCAGTGAATATGTCTCCTGATCATAGAGCAGCTGTGTGTGTACATCCATCCATCTATCCACCAACACCAATGCGCGGGTCAACACTATTGTTTGTGCAGCCCCATGCACAGCTGAGGCCTTGAGCTCTGCCACTGGAAGACTGAGTTGTGTGATAAAAGCAACATCCGCTGTCTAGAAAAAGACATTTAATTATGATTTTGGCCACAGTTTTTCTGTCTTAAAATCTCTCGTGATTGCTAAAACAATTCAACTGACATGCCATAGCTCAATTATCTTGCTATAGCTCAACTGGAGAGGGTACCCGAGCTGCCAAGCATGACTTAAAAGTGCTGTATAACTACAAAAGCAACAACAACAAAAACCCTATAGATGGCCAACTCACTAACAAATTCAAATGAGAGCTCTGTCCTATAATTTATAGTTAGTGGACTAACCCATCACTCAAACCCACAACCTCCATCAACCAGTCCCGTTTGCCCATGTACCCCCCCTTTCAAGGATAACAGTCCTTAAGCCTACTCAGAGCAGACCTATAAGAGCAAAGCATCCGGCTCAGACTGTGAAATCCCATACTCCCTCTGGAACCGCGATCACAGACATTTTCAGCCGTCTCTGGAGCTCTGTGCTGATTTAGACTGCTTTAAACGCTTATTCATTGTTCCTGCCCATGATAATGACCTCAAACAACCACAGGCCCCTCAACCTGACTTCAGTGACCTTGAAGATGTCCCTGTGACTCTCCTATAGTGTTAAATGCTCAATCAATGAAGCTAGAGTTCACTTTAGAAAAGAGGGCCCACCCATAAAAATTTTGTTTTGAGTCTATGTATTTTAAGAAAAGCTGTGAATGAAGTTAAATGTTCATGTCATTCTCTAAATTTCAGCTCATGTGATCAGCCAGGACTCTGTGAGAACTGGGGACCTTCTTGCTGCTACACAACAGTGCTGCTGATTGGGCCACCATGATTTTGCAAAGTAAGTCAACATCTTCTGATGATCCTGGATCAACATTATTGTCCAAAAGTATATATTTAACCCAATCCTTGCCCCTAGACCTAACCCTACCCATAATTTATTCCTAAAACCAGTGGGAAATGATAGCTGATTAACAAGAGTGTACTAGCATCTAACTCTGATTGTAAGCCTAAAACAGATACTTTCTGAAAAGTTATATCTCAATTCTGATTGTTAAATTGGAATATTGTTCCAGGATCAACAAAGATGTTGTACTTGGTGAAATCACACTCACCCTGCTGAGTGAGTCACATATCTACATGCTAAATTGAGCAATGTGCTATATTTTTTCTCAGCCACTTGGCTACATAATTGAAAATTTCAGTTGTTCCGCAGCATTATTGATTTCTTTTGCTGGCAAAACATAATCTTACTTTCCATTGAAAGTGTAACAAATGAAGCAGAGGCTCACTGTGTGTTAAGGCCCATTCACATTGAGCACAATAACTAAAAAGATAATGATAAAGATACAGTTATTAAATTCATTCTCAGTATTAAAGAATAGCAGAGTCCACACCACAGCTATAACGATAAAGACACAGAGAAACGATATTGGAATCACTTCCAGAACGTTTTTTTCTTTTCCAGCTGATGAACAATAAAAACATTGACAGCCAATCAGAATCCATCCTGCTGTTACGAGCTGGAGAATTTAAAGTGACAGACGTGTGTGCACTAGGAAGAAACAGAAGATATCGTTCACTGATGTGACGCTTGTATCGTTATCTTCATAGTTATCGTTCTTGGTATGAATTGGGCTTTAGTTTAAAACTGAGTTATGACAAATAAACAAATACGATTTTGTTGGACGCACGTGAGGCTAATCTGATTTTTCATTTATTGCATATTTACAGTATGTCACATGACTATCCTTTAATCAGTGTCCTGCAAGTAACTTTTAGAGCAAAAGTGCATTCCACTGTAAGGCATGATTTAATAAATAACATTAATATTGACAGTGGAGTCTGATATTGTTCCAGATAAAATCTTCCTTTTGATTTGTCTTCTTTTGGGGTTTTTATGAATAGCGCGTTGTCTCAGTGTTCTGGCAATGACAAATACATCTGTCCACACCTTGTCATCTTTACAAAAAAAAAAAAAAAGAAAGAAAGAAAAAATGGGAAAAGAATGAGAGAAAAATCTTGTTTGTCTTCTTAATGTCCACATGAAAAGCCATACGCTGCTTAGATAAGCATCAGGGAAATTTATGAGGACAAATTGTAAAAACAGAACCTTCAAGAAAAAAGCACGTGGCTTTCAACATTTCCCCAAAGACTCATAGACTGCAACTCCCATGATGCATCAGTGTGGAGGTGTCAGGGAAGCATATCAGATCCACATACAGTTGGTTCTGTATTTTAATATGTGATGTGTCTGTTCAAGAAGGGTCAGACATTAAACTAGGAGAGGATAATCTATGCAGCATTTGCATTAGATTACAACTGCATTTACATGTACACTTCCATTCTAAAGCAGGAGATTTTAATGGATCGACTGACAAAGTTTACTACAGAATGGTGTCATAGACTTATAGAGTGCTGCATACTTTTTCATGGATGTTTAAAATGTCTTCATCGAGGCATTATAAGTCATGAAACCAAGCTGGAGATCGTCAGTAAGATGAAAGGTAGATACAGTATCAGGTTTAGACTGTTGAGAGGCTTGAAAAGATCCTAACAAAAAGCCTGTTATACAGTAAAACATGATCTGCATAGCAATGGTTAGAGAAGAGTTGGTTTGGCAGTGTGGAATATTGTAAACAGTTCCAGAAAAATTAATGTGAATTTAAGAGAAGATTCCACCCAAAAACTCTGTCATCATTTACTCGTCTTCATCTCGTTCCAAACCCATGAATATTTGAGGAATTGTGCTGGCCATCCTGAACTGGTTACAGTGAATGGGAAACTGAGGCTTTCAACAAACAGAATGGCAAATCATTATAAATGTAGGTAACACTTTATTTTAAGGTGTCTTTGTTACACGTTTTATGTACTTACTATTAGAATAACATTAAATTATGCTTAATTACATGCAAGTTACCCTAAATCAAACCCTAATCCTAAACCTTACTACATAGTAAGTACATGTTGTTTGTATACAAGTGTATACATGCAGTGTATAAATAGACTGTAACAAGGACACCTTAAAATAAAGTGTAATCTAAATGTATGATAAAAGTAGTTCATATGAATTTTGCATTATATTCCAAGTCTTTTGAAGTAATATGAAACAGCCAGTTTGTTCAAATAGTTTGAACGATCAGTTGTGTTTGCAGTGAGATTAGTGTAAGTAAATAATGGCAGATGTTTTACTGAACTACCTTTTTATACACAGTAAAGATGCTCTGGTTGACATAAATGCTTGCTTATTTTGTTCTGTCAGTGCGATGGATCTCAGAGAGGGTTGGAGCACAGCTTTGAGGGTGCAGGACAGTGTTGATGGTGGAGTTTAGCAGGCAGACTGGTATGTCTGTACTGGTGTGAAAAAGAAAAGAGAAGATTGGATGAGAATTTCATGCAGAGGAATGAAGAGCCTCATGAAACTTATAAAAACAGTCGGGTCAGAGCTGGGTTTGCCTCAATTTCCTCTCCATGGAAGGTTTCAGGGGGAGCTCAAATGGCTCGCATACAGGCATGAGCTCTTCCTGGAATGCCAGGCAGCACAGACAGGAAGTCAGAGTAAAGATTGTGAATGCATAAAAATGGTGAATGCATAAAGCAGCAGCTGTAGTTGGCAGAAATAAGCCTGAGCTCCAGTAATATGGGCTGGCAATCAAATCCACTAAAACACAATTATAGACCACCACAGGAAATATGGTTCTAACCAAAATCCTGTCATCATTTACTCATCCTGGTGTCGTGCCCAACCTGAATGGTTTTCCTTTCTCTGTTGAACACAAACTGCAGGGAGAAGTTTATCAGAATGTCCACGCTGCTCTTTTCCATTGCAAGACCATCTGATAAAACCAAATGATTCAAGAACCTGCTCAAAAAAAGTGAGTTATTAAGGTGGTCATATCAAGATAAATCAGAATCGTATTTCATATTATGATATAAAGGGTTTAGTGTATATGTTACACTAACAAACTGTAACTGCTTGATTTAAAAAAAAAAAATTCTCCCTAGTCCAAAAACAGCATTTTTGCTGCAAAATGCACTCCACTGAAATCCTAGGATTTGCACATCAACAGCAGACTATTCAGTGTTCAGCAGCTTGTTTTGTTGAGTCATGTGTTGTGTTTTGGATGCTAGTCCCCAATGTGGGAAGTTTCTACAGGACTTCTGCTGCACCACAGCTCCAGCAGTGCACTCCTGTGGCATCTGGTGCGTTTCCTTAAAAGAAGAAAAAAAAAAAAAAACATTGGTAGCTCTTAACAATACATTTGTATTACTTAAGATGACCTAACCAGTGCTGATATTGTTATTTAAAAGTAAAATGCATAAAAAAAAAAAAAAAAAAATGTGGGTAACATTTTACAATAAGGCTCAGTTTGGTAAAATGAGTTTACCTATTGTTAATATGAACTAAAATGAAAAGTACTTCTAAAGCATTTGTAAGTCTTAGTTCAAATTAATTTTAGCATTTACTACTGCATTATTAAAATCTAAACTTGTTTCTTACAATTAACTAATAATGAACAGATGTATTTTTTATTAACCCACATTTACAAAGATGAATAAATAATGTAATACATGTATTGCTCATTGTTAGTTAACTAGTATTAACTAACATTGTTTATTTTAAAGTTAGCAAAAGTTGTTATTGAAATAAATCTGACATAACATTAAATGGAAATATTAGAGGAAAAACCTAAACTTTACTAATGGCATGACGGTCATTTTGACCGTAGTGGACCGATTCTCGAAGGCAGCACATTTCATTCCCTTGCCCAAATTACCCTCAGCCAAGAAAACAGCGATTACTGTAATTGATCACGTCTTTCGGTTACATGGCCTCCTGGTAGATGTGGTTTCTGACAGGGGATCCCAATTTGTGTCCAAATTTTGGAGAGAGTTTTGTAAATTATTAGGACCGACGGTTACAGAGCAATGGCCAGTCTGAGCGGGCCAACCAAGATTTAGAGAGAACGTTGCGATGTTTAGTCTCCAAGAATCCTTCTTCCTGGAGCAACAACTCTCTATGGTTGAGGACGTTCATAACTCGCTACCAGTGTAAGCCTCGGGCCTCTCCCTGTTTGAGTGTAGCATAGGTTACCAGCCACCTATTTTTTTCTAGTCTGGCATTTGAAGTCGCCGTCCCCTCTGTCCACACTTTTGTCCAGAGGTGCCACCGCACCTGGACCAGAACCCTCGAGACTCCAAGGCAAAGGCCGATCGCCACTGGTCTAAGCCTACCGTATACATCATGGGTCAAAAAGTGTGGCTTTCTACCAACAACATTCTGCTCTGTTCCGTTTCTAATAAGTTAGCTCCCGAATTTATTTGCCCGTTCCCTGTCACCAAGATTATTATTCCGGTGACAGTCCGCCTCAAACTACTTCCGGCGTACAGGAGGATCCATCCCGCCTTCCATGTATCCAAGATTAAGCCTGTGTTTTATTCATAATTTAACCCGCCGTGACTCGTAGATGGGGAACCCACCTATTCGTGTCAATCGTATTCTGGACTTCCAGTACTTGGTGGACTGAGAGGGTTTTTCTAGAGGAGAGGAGTTGGGTACCTGCTAGGGACATCCTGGATCACTCCCTGATTGATGATTACAATCGACAGGTAGGGTCGTCTGGGAACTCCAGGAGCTGTTCCTAGAGGGGAGGGTCCTGTCACGGTTTGTAAACCGTGGCCTTGGGTTTTGCACTATGTGGGTGGAGTTTGTGTGTGTGTCTCGCATCAGCACTGATTGTTTCATGTGGGCGTCTCTGTTAAATGTTCATCTACCCCAGTTGCTACTCATTACCCGATCCCTACTTATTAGGGTCTTTCGTCTTGTGTTTGTCAGAGTGTTGTATGCAGTCCCAGTGTTGTTTCCTGATCTATCGTTCCTGTTTCATGTGGTCTTCTCGTCGTTGGATTGTCTCCGTCTTCGGTTCCCCGTCCACTCCTCACCTTCCACAGACTTCACTCATCACCTTGACGGCTCGCTCATCTCAGTTCCTGTGTCACGTTCTCCTGCTGCCTCTACTCACCTCCACGCCCTGGATCCCCACTGGACATTGTCACTCCCTGGATCGCTATCAGACTTTCTGCACTCACCCATCATCCTGTCTTCATGTTACTTGTTTGTTTGACTTCTCATTAAAGTATCATTTAACTCGCACTTGCTTCCTCCCCTTTTTCCAGTCGTTACACAGAGGAGAGGAATTGTTGAACAAATCGTTAAATTTGTTATCTTCATGTACAAAAAGTATTCTCATCGCTTCATAATGTTACGGTTAAAACCATTGATGGCAGATGGACTATTCTCACGACGTCTTTCATACTTTTCTGGACCTTGACAGTGTAATTTACTTGGCTGTCTATGAGAAAGCCTCAAGCCTTCCGGTTTTCATCCAAAATATCTTAAATTGTGTTCTTAAGACAAATAAAGCTTTTACGGGTTTGGAACAACATGGGGGTAAGTGATTAATATCCCCTTAAAGCTATAATTACTTCAGCTGCAAGATGCCTCCTGTGTGGAGAACTAGTCTCATGCATTGCTCAGGTGTGATTTTGGCCCATTCTTCCACACAGTCTTCAAGTCTTCAAGGTTATGTGGTCCTCTTCTGTGAACTCTGATCTTTAGTTCTTATATTAGTTCTTATTTTCTGTTAGATTTAAGTCAGGTGATTGGCTCACCATTCTAGCAGATTTTATTTCTTTCTCTAAAGCTAATTGAAAGTTCCCTTGGCTGTGTTTGGGATCATTGTCTTGCTGAAATGTCCACCTTTTTTGCATCTTCATCATCCTGGTAGATGGCAGCAGAATTTTATCAACAATTTCTCAGTGAATTTTGGTCTCATCTGACCAGACTATATTCTCTGTGTATTTTACAGGCTTGTCTAAATGTTGTGCAGCAAACTTTAAACATGCTTCAACACACTTTTCTTCAGCAATGGAGTCTCGCGTGGTGAGCGTGTATACAGGCCACAGCACTTGAGTGTTTTCTTTGAAACAGCTGTACCTGCTAATTCCAGATCTTTCTGAAGCTCTCCACAAGTGATCCTTGGCTAACTCTTCTGATAATTCCTTTCACTGCTCTGTCAGAAATCTTGCGAGGAGCACCTGATCGTGGCTGGTTTATGGTGAAATTATGTTCTTTCCACTTCCAGATTATGGCCCCAGTAGTGCTCACTGGAATATTCAGAAGAACAGAAATCCTTCTGTAACCAACTCCAGCAGTATTTTTTGCAGCAATGAGGCTGTGAAGGTTGTAACTGCTGTTAAATTTCAGCTGATGTCTTGGCTTTCCATGCCTTTTCCCTGGGTCATTACACATTATTACACACAACTTAATTTCGGAACTTATTATTATTATTATTATTATTTCTGTATGTAAAGATCACTTTGATCGTTACTGATGTCTGATGAAATTTTCATGTCAATAGCACTGTCACAGTGGGGCACTGTGATTAGAGACTTTGGCACTGGACTTAGAACACAACACACATAAATACATTAACTTTTCATACAACAACACATAATGTTTTTGCGTAATGTTACATCAGTTAACACCAGGTATGTGTGTGTGTGTAACTGATTGTGTATTGGGACCCACTTTATATTAAGTGGCCTTAACTACTATGTACTTACATTTTAATTAATAATTTAGCACAATGTACTTATTGTGTACAAACATGTTTTTACATTGTACTTATATTAAAAAACAACAACATGTAATTACATCTGTATTTAATTTCTGTAATTACATTTATAATTACACTGTTGACCCATACTTTACACCGTAACCCACCCTTAAACTTACCCATACCTCCAACCCTCTCCCTAACCTTACCCCTATCCCACCTCAATAGCAGCAAAAGTGTTTTACAATACAATTTGAACACAATAAGTACATTGTACTTATTTTTTTATGTAAGTACATAGTAGTTAAGGCCACCTAATATAAAGTGGGACCGTGTATTGTTTAAGTGTTGATCCTGTTCTCATCATTTTTTTAGGTTAACACTTTGTGAGTCAATAATTTTATTATGTTCATTTGTGTATTGTTGAGACCAGTTGGCATGTTAAATGTTTTCAATCATCCACTTACATAAAGTAAACAGTCATACTTACGTACTGGGACATTTCCTCATAACAAACAGAAGAAACCCGGGCACCACATTGCCACCATTTTTAAATACCTGTTTCCCGCCAATAGAAGGCACACTTAATTGGTCTCATGCCTGAGGGGGAGATTGGTGTTTGTTTGATGCTTTGGTAAACCTTAATAATGAATTTAATGTGTGTTGTTTGAAATGGTTGTATATTTATGTATATTTTTTAGTTCTATTTTTTAGTGAGTCTGTGAAGTTGCTTGCTTGATTTTCGGGCCAAATTATTGACATAGCCAAAAGTTTTGTTCGTACATTTAAACTTTGTACAGTATATATATATATATATATATATATATATATATATATATATACTTTTTGAGTTATACTGTAAATATAATTTGCATTCTTTTGGAAAATCTTTGTTTTTCACATTTTGGAATAAACACCAACTTTTTGACTTCATCAGCACGTCACTTCATATTTTCACGCCTCCATCGGCCGGTACATCCAGAGCAGGGGTGCCGCCACTGCTTGAACACCTTGTAGCACTTGGCACACCACTGGCTCTATTACAAGCACCTTTAGAAATACACTGCCCATCCAAAAAAAAAAAAGAGTCACACACACTAATGTTTTTTTGGTCTGCCTTTAACTTTGATTTACGGCATGCATTCGTTTTCAAAGTTTTCTCCAACACATCCCAAAGCTTCTCAGTGGGGTTAAGGTCTGGACTCTGTGGTGGCCTATCCATGTGTGAAAATTATGTCTCATGCTCCCTGAACCACTCTTTCACAATTTGAGCCTGATGAATCATGGCAATATAATCTGCTGTGCATATACAAATACAAGGAATAAATATTTTTAATTTTGTTTACAGATAAACAAGGGAAAAAACTGTGTGACACTTAACGTAGCCTACAGTATATACACTGAGTTTCAGTTGGCAGAAAGTGACATCCTATTTGTTTTCTTTATTTTACAAAAGCAGAATGCTTTGTTTTTCATTGTGAGTGTGCACAAATAAAAGCCCTTTATAAAGTGATACATTATTAATAAGACAATACCAGTGCGCACACACACACACATACCTTAAATAATAAATAATAGTTTAGCATTCAAATACACCACAAATAGGTAGGATACACAAGCACAAAGCTCCAATTCACAAACAGTCGAGTGCACAAGCCTTTAAGGTATACTCCTTTGTCAGTCTGTGAGAGACGCGTTCAGAATCAGCACATGGTCGCTGTCTAGTGGGCTTTGTTTTTAAGATTTGAGATCCATCTTTTCACACTGAGGACAACTGAGGGAAAATTACTAACTATTACAGAAGGTTCAAATGCTCACTGATGCTCTAGAAGGAGAAACCACGTATAAAGAGGGGGGTTAGGGGTGAAAACTTTTTGAATTTGAAGAAGATCAGGGTAAATGTAACTTTTCTTCTGAGAATCATGTAAGTATCTTCTGTAGCTTCTGAACGGTAGTACTAAATGAAGAAATTTTGTATTTATAATATGAAAATAGCAAAATAAGAAAAGTGTACACATCTTCATTCTGTTCAAAAAGTTTCACCCGATGTTTCCTAATACATTTCTTTTTTTCTTCTGGAGCATCAGTGAGTGTTTCAACTTTCTGTAATAGTTGCATATGATTCCCTCAGTTGTCCTCATTGTGAATTGTGCACGTTTTCAACCTACAGCAACCAGAGGTATATATGGCCAGCCAAACTGGACACTGGCTGTTATTTTCCACACCATTTTCCCTCTAAAATGTTTTATTTTCTCTTTTTTATGAAATATATAATACTGGGCAGCCACTGAATTACAGTCACTAATTGCAGACTCACATATTTTAATGTAAAGTAGCTGTCAAAGTTAATCACAAGTCTCAAACTAAGGCACAGCACTATTATTCTCTGCAGAATAGTAAAACAGCATGCTATTTGAACACTGGTTCAGGCTCCAGCCTTATTTACACACATAAAGTCCAAATGAACACACATTGCTCACTTTACCTTCTTCTGGCACTGGTTCCAGTTACCCGCTGACATAAATAGGGTGCCACTATTTTGTTAAAGCTTGTAAATTTTAGGTGCCTGGTTTTTCTCTTTCCTCGCTGCATGAAGTACCATTTTTCATTTCTGTGGTTAGAGAATAAATGAGTATAAAATGAGTATGATCGATGTCTGCAGCTAGCAGAAAGCTAGCCATTACCACAACAAAAACCCAGGCGTTTCAAAATTATGACTTTGATCAAGATTAAACATGCTTGCAAACTTTTAGTAAACACAAGTTTTTGCCACCCTCATCATTCATTAGTGCAAAAGCAAAGAACTAAACAAAGTAACTTTCTACAAGGTTTGCTTGCATGTGTTATTACCATCAGTGATGGTCGTCATAAGCTGAACTTTGTTTCCATACAAAATTCAAATAACACAATTTTAGGAATAATGTTATTGCCACAAGTCATGTCAGTCGTGGTTGTTTTGCATAGATGAAAGGTTATCTTGTAGTGCACACTCTTTTAAATCTGTTTCATTTGAATGGTGCTCATTTCACACTAGTTAAAGCCCTAATAACATTCAACATCACACAGTCAAATAGCCCATCAAATCCCCCCTGCTGTCCACAGCAATGGCCAATTAGCCTCTTTCTCCATAGGTGACACAACCAATATCATCAAAGAGTGTTTCCACATCTGTAGGGGAGGATTAATAGATGCACCTGTGCACACTCACACACATACACACATCCAAACTAAACCATGCATTTATACCACCTAAACACTTTGGTTTGTACTGACCCAAACAGGTTTACACTGATTCTTGAGACACGCATGAGACAAAACATGTCCAGCAATTGTAACAAAGCTATTAGGTGTAAAAGTGAAAATATTTGACCTTGTAAATGTTATGAGGGATTAGTAATAAAATGTATTTAACACAGTGATGCCCTTCAATTTAATTTGATCATTATTATAAAATTAAAATATGGATTCTCACTAGGAAGGGTTCAATCATTTTTATACTGTACATTTAATAAAAATGTTTTTTAATGATGACAAAACTAAATAATATATCAAAGCAAGGTTGTTTTTCAAGGACATGTGTGTGTTTCATATAAGGATTCAAAGTTGTGTCTCCACTCTTTGTCAACATAGTCAGACATTCATTAAAATCGGGCACTATCAGGGCACTCTAAACAAGCCTCTTGCCATATTCACCTCTGCAGAGTACATTAATGTCAGACAGGCTCTGGCAAGTTTTATTTGATAAACTCATAGTCACTTTATTAGTTAATAAACAGCCAACATGTAGCAATATGCATGCTAATAAACAATAGATTAATTAATAGTGAGAATTAGTCCCTAAACTAATGTGATACTGTGAGAATCATAAACCACTGGTAATGAGTCACCTGTACTAAATCCATTTGAAATAATTACTATCCAAAACATTACACTGGAAAAAAATAAATTTTATTTTGCAAGTTTTGTAAAAATTTAAGTATTGAATTAAGTAAAATCTACTTAACTAAGTTAGGTATATTTAGAAAAAGAATTGAGTAAATTTAACATGGCCAGTTAGAGTTTTATGAGTAATATCGATGTAGTTATTTCACTGAATACACAATCCTCAAGTACATTACAGTTGATAAAATATATTCAAACAAGGGAGCACTGGAAAACAACCATGCTATTAAAGCATGTGGTTCATTTGCATAGATGTAAGTAAGCAACTAATCACTTGTTATCCTCTGAAGATAATATGTCCACTCAATATAATTATTACCCAAATGAACACAGAGACCTCAATACTTGGTACACCTTACACAATGACGTGACAATCAGTGGCTAGTGTTTGAGTATAAATGGGTCATTTTGAGTAGAAAATTAACTCCAGACATGAACTGGGTTATTGTTTTAAATGTAAATGATTGTCTTATATTTTTAAGTTCAGCAAGGAACAGATCATTAAATGATCATGAATCTTTTTTTTATTATTATTAAAATAAAATATGTATATATTATTAATTTCACATTGTGCAAGTCTACCTGTTCTCCATCTGTGGTGGCTTTTTCTGGGTTTCTCTCAGCATGAGGTCCCGCTGGCTCTGTCTGGAGTCCTAAATTAAACCTTTCATTAATAAGTCTTTATATAATTATTAAAAGATCAGTAAAGTTTCATGACATTGCAACAATGTAATATAACCCAAGGAATCCATTATATGATCTAACGATGTTTATTAGTAATGAGTGTTGATAGGAAACCATTGTGTTCTTCAATATGCTTCCATGGTGAGAGTTTTTTTTTTTTTTTTTTTTTTTTCTTTTTTTTATGCACACACAGAAGAACATCAGGCACCAAGCACACCCAGAACCAGAGAGCCAGAAATGAGCCCAATGCAAAGCAGAAATGAAACACAGCACAATACAGCTCCTGTTGTTAAGACCCCTGCCCCACCCTCCCCCAACAGCTGCACAATCATTAACAGATGTCAGAGCCCCCTGAACACACACACACACACACAAACCTGCACGTACAATATTCTGAATGTCACATGCATGGCCATAAATCTAAACCTTAAAGAATCTGTAAAGATGCTTAACATTTTTTTTAAATATCTTAAGTCACACTATATGTTAAGCATTAATGACTAATCCAGCCTATTGAGATGTTTGTGTATGATTTACTCAATTAATAGCAAAGGTGGATCTCATATAGCCCCTAAGCTGAAATCTAGTCTTAAATCTGGTTTTAAATTGCAGAATTAAAGTTTGATGTTTTACTGTGTAGTTCATCACCGCAGTACAAAATCATAAAAAGATGCATGCATAAAGATATACTAAATAAATGGTATATGTATTTTAAAACTTTTCATTAGAAGGTAAGGTAAAAAATTCAGGGTCACACTTTATTTTAGGGTCCAGTTCTCACTATTAAATAACCATCAACTATGACTTTTGCCTCAATTAACTCCTTATTTGCTGCTTATTAATAGTTTATAAGGTAGTTGTTAAGTTTAGGGTATTGGGTAGGATTATGGATGTCATGCATTATATGTACTTTATAAGCACTAATAAACAGCCAATATGTTAATAATAGACATGCTAATAAGCAAATAGTTATTAGTGTGAATTGGACCCTATACTAAAGTGTTACCAAATTCAGCGTTCAAGATGACTTTGGGAAACTAGTGAAAGATAACTGCAGACATTGAGGAAATTAGTGAAAAGGCGATTAAGACTATATATTTATTTTCTTCTTCTACTGTTGTTATGTTGCAAATTCGCAACATATTAGTTCACTGCTGCCTCTCACTGGTTTATTGATGGCATCGGTTCCTATGTGGCTACTTGAATATTTTAAGTAAGTGTCACACAAAACAGTAAGTAAATGGTTTTATTTGCCTTAAAAGGAGCTGTAACTTAATAAAACCCAGTAAGTATAACAACTAAGTAAACATTACTATTGGATTTTACAGTGTACTCTGTGACTTCAACATCCAGGCTGCTGACTTCAACACTATGCTTGCCTCATTTGACTTCAAGCACATGTCTACTACAGCTACTCACAAATCAGAAAACCAATTGGACCTTATCTACACACTCTACTGCTCAACCGACAACACTTTAGTAACACCATTGCATATACTCACACTGACTCCGGACACAACACACACCCCTCCACACTCCTCTATGGTTTCATCCTCACTTCCTCCACCCTTTCAATTTTCAGCACTGGACACAAACACTGCTACTGACATTATTTGCTCAACTCCAACATGTTTCTTAGACAACTTTTGCCCTTTTAATGGATTAAAGTTTATTTTAATATTAGTTTCACAATTTAGAGTTAATGTTTCAGGGCACGTGGTTAAAGTGAATTTGCTGAATGTACAAAAAATTAACTTGAATATTGTTTTTAATTTTGCAAATGTAAGGGAAAATGTCTAAATCAGTGGCAGGTGCAAAGGAAGCAGATGGGCAAACTGATGGCCATCATGCAGAAAGTCAAAGCCAGGGTATCGGTATCACAATTTAGTCAGAAAACTAGTAACTCCAGCCACCGCTCTGTCATATCAAGTTTAGAGGTCAAACATGTAGATGCTGCAGCAGAAGTAGCAGCCAAGCTAGCGGCAATAGATATTCTACTAGAAGAATCAAAGAGAACAAATAAAGCAGCTAGAAGCTCAACATAAAAGAGCTCTTGATGTCGATGTAAAGGAACTAGAACGAATTCAAGCACAAAGAGATCTAAAAAGCAGCTCAAGCTAAACTTGAAATCTACAATCAAGAAACTGAGAAGGAAAAGACTAATTTGTCCAAAGATTGTAGTAGTTCAAATGAATCAGATTCAGATTTGTCTGTAGTAAGTATGGAAAAACAAGATACGTTTCAAAAGGTGCATGGTGAAAACAAAAAGGCAACCGTTGAAGGGTCAGCAACTGATATCCCTCTTCTTATTCCAGCATTTCAAGATTGCATTAGCAAGCTACCGGTGCAGAACCTCCTGTTTTTACTGGTGACCCTATTCATTTTATTGAGTTTAAACAATCCTTTGTGACACTTGTTGACAAGAAAACCATCTTTTCTGCTGATAAGTTGTTTTATCTAAATAAATATGTGAGTGGTCCTGCTACACTGTTAAAAATCGCTGTAAAAAAACGGCCAAATTTCAACAGTAACATACTGTTTTTCATTAAAACAGTGCATTCTGGGTAATATTCATCGTTTTCGAGAAGTAGCCTGCTGCTATATATCGTAAATTAACAACGTTCAAAGTCGACACTCAGCGGCTGTGTTTCAAATCACACCCTACACCCTCATTCACTATTCCCTGCACAAGTTTACTAATATAGTCCACCTGACAGAGAGAATGAACACTAATGAGTGAATTCAGACAATGATCAACAGCTGCTGTTAATGAGTAGAATTACTGAAGAAAAAAAAAAACATAACAAGACAAACATATGAAATACAACTGACTTCAGCCACAGCTTTAGATGAAATCAACTGAAGATTTAAACGATCAACAAACAGCTTCACCAACTTCTCACATTACTAACCAGACTGACTTTATTTCTGTCAGATCAGAGAACAGAGATCAAAAGATCTTATTGAGAATTAAAGAGATTTAGATGATAATGTTACTGTTTCGTTTGACATCACCATTGTGGAGATCAGTGTTTGCTTTAGTTGGGCTCCTGACCATTGACTTTTGCACTTTACATTTTGTTTTATTGCTGTATTTGTATCTTTATGATGCATCTGTTACAGCAGTATTAATTTTGATAGTCAAGTGATTATGGTTGTTTCTAACAGGCATGATCTACTAGACTGACTTAAAGTGTTGCTATAGTAATCAGATATTAATTTGGTGTTGAAATATTTGAGTGAATGACACTTCAATTTTGTAAGATTGAAAAGTAGTGTGATAACCAGTATTTATGGATTTAACGACTAGTTTTAGTTAAAAAGTATTTCGGGCAGCAGTCCCCACAACACTCAAAGAGAGAAATCAACAATCAGCATATGAATCTCAACAATGGTGACAATCAAAAGGTTCATGATGCAATGCATGCTGGGTACCAGCACAGGATAAAACTCATCCATGATTCCTAGCATGCATTGCGGCATGAATAAATTATGCCCCTGAATTGTTCACTTATTTTCTTGAATTCTTATGTGCTTATAATTTTGCATTTGTTTAAAGTTTTAGTAGCATGTGTTGTGATGTTCAGAACTGATCTGTTCATTTATTTTGTGGATTGTCACCATTGTTGTGATTCATACGCTGATTCTTGATATTTCTGTCTAAATTTCGACAAAGGTTTTTTTCTTATGAGTGACATTTTCTTAACAGTCTTTCATAACTAATGGCTCAGCAGTGTTCCTTCTCATGCTGTAGTATCAATATTCAATAAGAGAAGAGACACGGGATTAGATCAGAAATAATAGTATTTGTTCTTGTCAATCTATAAACAACAATATCAGATTTTTTTTCTTCTGTGTACTTTTGTTTTGCTATAACAGGTTCCAAAGGCGCATTGTTACAGCATGAAAAAAAAAAAAAACCTTAGTTGTTGAAAAGTCACGTTCAAGAGCCCAACTAAAGTAAACACTGATCTCCATCATGGTAGTGAAAAAACACCTAAACCTATTTAACTCTCCATAAGTTCTTCTGTAGACATCTGACAGAAATAAAGTCAGTGTGGTTAGTAATGTGAATCTGGTGAAGCTGTTTTAGTAGTTGTTTAATCAGATCTTGAGAGATTTGATGTATTCTTTTATTCAGTTGATTTCATCTAAGGCTGTGGCTGAAGTCATTTGTAGTTCTTGTGTTTCTCTTTCCTTCAGTGATTCTGCAGGTGTTTATCACTAATGCTCAATCATCAATTAATCACAGAATTATCTCATTAACTTCACTGATTTAGTTTTACTCTAACACTCTGTAGTGTGCACACATTATAAGTGTTCATTTAAAACTGAGGATTTTCTTGTGGGGTTTAAAGGGTTAAAGATTTAAGATGCAGAAAAAACAGAATGAAACATAATTTAACAGTAATAAACTGTAATTAATTTACAGGAAACAAACTGTAGAAAAACAGTTATTTACTGGCACCCCTGCTGCCAGTAAATAACTGTTTTTCTACTGTTTCTTGCAGTAAATTAATGGTTGCCAGCAAAAAAAAGTGTTTTTCTACAGTTTTTTGCCGACAAGTCAAGGAAAAACAGTAATATACTGTAAAATGTAAACGTCAGATTTACCAAATGAAAAAAAAAGTTAATTTAACTAAAATATTTGTGAACATCCATAGAAAAAAATTAGGCAAAGTCATACACTGATAATGAGAGTAAATACTGAACTTGACTGTATTAATGTGTGTTTGCACAAGAGAGATCGTTTAGTTTAATGTAGTTTTGTTGTTCACCATTGTGCTGGAGAGTAGAGCCTGTGCTTCAGTCAATGATGAGCCACAAATTCTGATTTTCTGCTGCTTTATATAAAGGCAGTAAATGTGGAGTCGCTGATACAGTGGTGATCTCTGTGTTAAGTACTTCAGCACATACATGTGTAATACAGCTGACAATGAGCTGCAGTGATTTGAGTAAAAGTCATGTATTTAGTTACTTTATTACTGCACATTAAGTGTAAGAAATATTCCTTCTCAGTGGACTCAAATGAAATAAGTTCATAGTACTAACATCGTAGGAATGCTAGTTTAAAAACTTGAACTGTTTGAAGCAGTGGGAGTGGAGTTAATTTCCATGGTAGAATTTACGGTAAAATACTGTAAAAAAATAAGAGTGGTAAATTAATGATTAAGAGCTGTAAATTAACAGTACTTTACTGGCACCCCTGCTGCCAGAAAATTACTGTTATTTAACGGCAAACATTTTTACAGTGTAGAAAAGCTTTAGAAGGAACCTTCTTCAGAACAGATAATGAAGCCTATCAAGATGCATGGTGCAAAATGAACAATCATTATGGCCATTTGTAGTACAAAAGTAATACAAAATATGGCCAGCAGCCATATCACCCTGGAGCCAAAGACCGGTTTCCCACTGAAGCTAAGCAGGGATGAGCCTGGTCAGTACCTGGATGGGAGACCTCCTGAGAAAGAAGAGACCTCTGCTGGAAGAGGTGCTAGTGAGGCCAGCAGGGGGTGCTCACCCTGTGGTCTGTGTGGGTCCTAGCGCCCCAGTGTAGTGATGGGGACACTATACTGTCAACAAGCACCGTCCTTCGTATGAGACGTTAAACCGAGGTCCTGACTCTCTGTGGTCATTAAAAATCCCAGGATGTCTTTCGAAAAGAGTAGAGGTGTGACCTCGGCATCCTGGCTAAATTCACCCATTTGCCTCTGACCATCATGGCCTCCTAACAATCCCCATATCTGCAGATTGGCTTCATCACTCTGTCTAGAAAAGTGCTATATAAATGTAATGAATTAATTAAATTAAATTAAAAGGCATTCAGAGAAAAGCTGGCAAGCAGGCCCAAAATTCAGCCAAAGGATGCTATTAGTCTACAGGCCTTCTCTGATGTTTGAAATGCATACCATGTCAAAGGTCTCCATATTTTAAATGATTACCAAGAAATTCAGAAACTTGTTTAAATTACCTGATTGAGCAATCAGCAGATGGAACCGTCAAGTCATGCAATCATTTTCTGAAAATCATGAGTATCCCACTTTTTTAAAGAATTTTCTTCATTTGTGTCCACTGAATCAGAAATTGCTTGTTATCCTGTTACATTCTTTCACATTCTTCATGCTGCAGAACCTGTCACTGAGAAGACATATCTGAGAGACCAAGAGAAACAGAGTTTGAGTTTTCACCACTCAATCGAGTCGAAAAGTGATCAAACCTGTGAACAAAATTATGTGTGTGCTTTGTCAGGAAGATAACTTGACAGCTGTTGTAGTTTTTTCAGCAGACCATTGGAGGAGCGACGGAAATATGTCCAGGAAAGAGGCTTTGCTTTGGATGTTTAAAGCTTGGTCACATCGCGAAGGAATGTCGCTGTTGTCTCACTTGCAATGTTTGTAAGAGAAGACTCCCAACTAGTCTGCATGATGATAACTTTGTGAAAATGATTAAGATTTTACCGTCTGTGGCTCGGTCTCAGAGTGATCCTAATGATGTAAGAAATGCCATGGCCTTGAGTGTAACTGGAAAATAGCGAAATATGTATACTTCAATGATTGTACCTATCTGGGTGTCCACAAAGCAGAATCCAAGTTATGAGAGACTTCAGAAAAGATTTTGACGTGGAAAATGTAGATCTTGCCATTTGAGTTACACCTAGAAAGAAAGGGTATGCAGTGAGAAAGAGAAACTGACTGTTTCAAGTTTAAGGTTCAGTTGAAAAATCAACCTGCTACCCGGCGTGGCATTGTCTATTGTTGCTTCTATTTATGATCCTTTAGGACTTATTGCACCTGTGCCGTTGCATGGTATCTCACGAAAAAATGCACCAGCTAGTTTCAGAAGAACTATTCAAGCTGAATTGAATAGCTAGTCCATGTATGGTCAGTGTTCATATTTGAGACTTAAAAATAAGGACGGAGACATTCACTGTGCACTGGTGATGGTGAAATCAAGAGTTGCAACTCTCAAGGTTACAACGATACCCAGATTAAAGTAAGCAGCTGCCGTTTTTTCTGTCAAAGTGAGTAGTATGCTCAAGGAATTGGACAATGCTGTTATCAAGGAAACATTTTGGACAGACTGCAAAGTAGTATTGGGATATATAAGTAATGAGGCATGCAGATTCCACATATTTGCTGCAAAAGAGTACAAAAAATACACTTTAGTAAAACTCTCCAGCAATGGCAGTATGTTCCAACAGAGGAAAACCCTGCCGATCATGCATCCAGAGGTTTAACAGTGAAGGAGTTGCTTGTTTCAAGTTAGTTCACTGGCCCTTAGTTCCTGTGGGACAGAATATCTATATCAAAAGAACATGTTCCTGAACTTTTGTTTGGAGATACAGAGGTTAAAACATTTTGTACTTTGAATACTGAGCCGACAAAAAATCTGAGTTTGATGAACAGTCTTTCAAAGTTTTCTTCTTGGTCAAAGGCAGTCAGAGCTGTAGCTCATCTTTTGAGAAGAGCTAATAAAGTTAAATCGAATCATATCAGTACTGTATTAGAACGACAAAAAGCAGAACTTCACATATTCAAATGTCTGCATGGTAGTTCATACAAAGATGAGCTAAGAGAGATAAAAGGTGGTAGAAGTGTCATGTTTCACAGTGCATTGTACTCTCTTGACCCTTTCCTGGATAAGGTCGGTGTGCTCAGGGTGGGAGATAGACTCTGCCGTTCAATCTACCCAGACTCTGTGAAGCATCCTATAATAATTCCAAAGAGTCATCAGATTACTGAATTGATTGTTGCCCACTTTCACAACAAAGTTACACACCAAGGGATAGGATTCACAATAAATGAGATAGGATCTAATGGCTTATTTATCAAGCAGGGCAGAAGTGTTCATAAATGATTTGGTGTTCTATTTACTTGTTTCAGTTCTCGTGCTGTACACATCAAGATGCTTACCAATATGACAGCTGATTCTTTCATCAATGCTCTGCGTTGTTTTATTGCAATAAGGGGCACTGTGCAACAGATAAGGTCTGATAAAGGAAGCAACTTTTAAAGGAGCAAAAAATGAGTTAAAAGATGCACTTAAGGAAATGGATGTGGAGAGAGGGACAACCTTCCTATCAGAGAATCAGTGCGACTTCATCATGAATGCACCACATGCAAGTCATGCTGGTGGCGTGTGGGAACGTCAAATTAGAACCATAAGATCTGTCTTAAATGCTATTCTTGCACTTCATCCAGGAAGATTAAATGAGTCCTCTCTACGAGCCTTTTTGTATGAAGCAATGGCCATTGTGAATAATGGGCCACTTACTACTGATTGTCTGACTGATCCCCAAAATACGACACCAATCACTCCAAATCATCTGCTTACGTTAAAATCAACCACTGCTTTGCCTCCTCCAGGAAATTTGTTAGACATGTGCAGTATTTAGCAGAACAACTTTGGAGTCGTTGGCATAAAGAGTACCTTGTGAACAGAGCTGGCCAGCAGAAGTGGAATGTGGTTAAGAGTAATCTTTAAGTTAATGATCTTGTTATCGTCAAAGAAGAGGAGATGCACAGGAAGGACTGGAGGCTTTGCAGGATATAGGAAATTATTTTTAGTGGTGACGGACTTGTAAGAAGAGCCAAGGTTATTTAAGTCGACTTAAAGCTTAGTGCAGAAAGCAAGCACATTAACAGACCGTCCATAAATGAAAGACCAGTGCAAAAACTTTTATTATTGGAGGGACATCAGTGTTTTTTTTTTTTATTGGATAGTTTCTCATTTTGTAAAGTCAATGAGCGTAATTTTAAAATTTCTAAATTCAAGTCTTTTGAATCTTTAATGTCATTAATTCGAAATGTGTAACAAAAAAGGATGATAAAAATGTAAAAGAAAAATGGGGATAAAGGGTAGTTATTCAAGCTCATGCAGTCGGTGTGAGAGTGCACTCATAATTTTGTGGGAGTTGTAAGGATTTTTTTTTTTTTTTTTTTTTTTTTTTTTACGGTTTAAACATTTTTTCATATTAAAATGATTTATTATGTTGTCCATTTTGAATGTGAATTGTGTTTAATTGTTGGATTGTTTTATTTTTTTATTAGTTTGTATGTTTGTGGTAACGAGGTCTTTTATTTTGAAATTCATCCACCTAAGTGGATATATTGTGGCGTGCTCAAAGCATTGTAATAAGCATGTTATTTCATTCCAATTCTTAACCTTAAATTTCAATTTATCAAATATCTCAAGCATAAACCCTAATGTTTTGCACAGCTTCTGACATATTAATGTCCTAAAACACTCGAGAGAAAAACATGCCTTTTATATCTGAGATCCGTGTCCAATTTTACAGGACTGGCATTGTTTCCACCTTCATCTCTGCAGTCTATTTGGATTCGTGTTTATTTTGTGCTGAGATGTGAAATATGGTCCATGCAGTTAAACCCAAATCAAACATGGGATTGTAGTATCTGTGCTCCCAAAGGCATATTTCCCCTATGTGTACTACCACATAATTTCCATTTTTAGAATTCAGTTACTGTTATGACATTAGGCAGTAGTAAAGTGTTTGTTTTCATGATGGATGTTCACCCAACTGCTTGGTCTTGTTGTGCATTGAATTTGCACTTGTCTGTCTTGCCTTTTGGTTGTCGAGAACAATGCATTGGGTTACATCTTATTTTGGTAGTACACTTTAGACATTCTACTAACTGTAAGTAACGTTGCAACTACATTTCAAGTAATTATCATTAATTTTCAACTACTTGTCTACTAACTCTCAGAGTAGACTGTTAGGTTTAGGGTTAGTAGAAAAAGTTGACATATACACTTGTAAAGTTTATCATGGTCCGTATGTTTTGGACCCATCAAAATAAAGTGTTATTAAGATAAAGATATTAAGCAAACAGTCTATTACTGTATAACTCTACACTGCTACACTGATATAAAATGATTTTGTGGTGAAGTAAATACTGCATAAAAAATGTCATTTCTACATTAAATAATTGACACGTAGTTGAAAAGTTACTTACAGTTAGTATAAAGTCTAAATATATTAATTATACTAAATATAAATTTGTAATCCTCCACGTCCGTTGCGTTCTCAAAACTCAGGCAATTTGATAATACCTAGAATATCAAAATCAACTGCGGGCGGCAGATCCTTTTCCTATTTGGTGCCTAAACTCCCCTTATGAAACAAAAATATATTGCAGTATATTGGAAAATTTCATGTAATATATTAGGCATATATTCTTATATATATTTATTTTTTCCAATATATTGCATTATACTGAAAGCGGCAATCATTTGTATATTTTGCAATAAATTATATAATATATGTGTCATCAATATATTATTAAATGTATTCAAATATATAAAATAGTAGAAATAAAAAGGAAAATAATATATTACAATATATCACAATATATTTTAAGAAATATATTGGTAAATATATTTTCCTTTCGTAAGGGTCTGGAATAACCTATCTAACATTGTTCGGGAGGCAGACACACTATTGCTGTTTAAATCTAGATTAAAGGGTTAGTTCATCCAAAAATGAAAATTATGTCATTAATAACTCACCCATATGCTGTTCCAAACATGTAAGACCTCCTTTTATCTTCAGAACACAGTTTAAGATATTTTAGATTTAGTCCGAGAGCTCTCAGTCCCTCCATTGAAGCTGTGTGTACGGTCTACTGTCCATGTCCAGAAAGGTAAGAAAAACATCATCAAAGTAGTCCATGTGACATCAGAGGGTCCGTTGGAATTTTTTGAAGCATCGAAAATACATTTTGGTCCAAAAATGGCAAAAATGCCGACTTTATTCAGCATTGTCTTCTCTTCCGTGTCTGTTGTGAGAGAGAGTTCAAATCAAAACAGTCTGGATATCCGTTTCGCAAACTAATCATTTAGTTTACCAAATCGAACTGAATCGTTTTAAACGATTCGCATCTCCAATACGCATTAATCCACAAATGACTTAAGCTGTTAACTTTTTTTTAAATGTGGCTGACACTCCCTCTGAGTTCAAACAAACCAATATCCCGGAGTAATTCATTTTCTCAAACAGTACACTGACTGAACTGCTGTGAAGATGAACACCGAGCCGAGCGTGATAACGAACAATAGACTGACTCGTTCACGAGTGAAGAACCGGTTGCATCGGTTTTCGGATCACAAGTAGTTCTTTCGGACAGTTCGATTCAATAAACCGGTTGAAGAAAACGGTTCACCGGTTCTTTTGCGCTCAACGTAATGGCGTCATTTGCGATGATTGCCCTTGATTCAAGCCTTCGGTTTACCCGCGCTCATAACACTAGCACAGAATCAGTTCAGAATCAATCACCAAAATAATCAGTTCAGTTTAGACGCCCTGTGTGTGAGTCTGCTTCATGCTGAATCACACATGCGCAGTATCATCAGCTCCTCGGTTCACGAATCGGACGCGTCTGACAGAAACGACTCTTCACTCGTGAACGAGTCAGTCTATTGTTCATTATCTGGCTCGGCTTGGTGTTCATCTTCAGTTCTCTCTTCACAGCAGTTCAGTCAGTGTACTGTTTGAGTGCATGTATTACTCCGGGATATTGGTTTGTTTGAACTCACAGGGAGTTTTAGCCACATTAAAAAAGTGAACAGCTTAAGTCATTTGTGGATTAATGCGTATTGGAGATGCGTATCGTTTAAAACGATTCAGTTTGATTTGGTGAACTGAATGATTCGTTCGCGAAACGGATATCCAAACTGCTTTGATTTGAGCTCTCTCACAACAGACACGGAAGAAAAGACAGTGCTGAATAAAGTTGCCGTTTTTGCCATTTTTGGACTAAAATGTATTTTCGATGCTTCAAAAAATTCCAATGGACCCTCTGATGTCACATGGACTACTTTGATGATGTTTTTCTTACCTTTCTGGACATGGACAGTAGACCGTACCCACAGCTTCAATGGAGGGACTGAGAGCCCTCGGTCTTACATGTTTGGAACAGCATATGGGTGAGTTATTAATGACATAATTTTCATTTTTGGATGAACTAACCCTTTAAAGACCAATCTCTTTAACCTGGCTTACATGTAACACACTAATATGCTGTCTGGGTTTTGTACTTTGTGGTGAAGTCTGTGTGTTTCGCGTCTGCACTGATTAGTTTGTGGGCATCTCCGTTAATTGTCATCAGCAGCAGCTGTCACTCATTACACTCTCCCTATATATTGGCTTGTCTCACGTCTTGTGTTTGTGAGAACGTTGTTTCATGTCGAGTAACTGTCTTATGCTTTTGTGTTGTTCTGCGTTGGATGTTCGTGTCTCCCCCCGGAACCTCATCCACTCTTCGCACCTCCACAAGCATCACCACTTACCTTCGGCTCGATTCCCCACAGTTCCTGTGCCATCCTCACCATCACCATCCGGATTACTCCCCGTCTCCTCACCATCCCCGTCTCCTCACTTGTACTCTTGTTTGTTTGTTTTATTCTCATTAAATTCGCACTTGTTTCCAGCTCCTCGTCACATATGCTTCTAATATCCAAATGCGTTAAAGGATTTTTAGGCTGCATTAATTAGGTAAACCGGAACTGGGAACACTTCCCATAAAACCCAATGTCCTTGCTACATCATTAGAAGAATGGCATCTAAGCTAATATTAATCTGTTTCTCTCTTATTCCGAGGTCACCGTAGCCACCAGATCCAGTCTGTATCCAGATCGGAGGGTCACTGCAGTCACCCGGATCCAGTACGTATCCAGACCAAAAAGTGGATCAGCACCTAGAAAGGACCTCTACTGCCCTGAAAGACAGCGGAGACCAGGACAACTAGAGCCCCAGATACAGATCCCCTGTAAAGACCTTGTCTCAGAGGACCACCAGGACAAGACCACAGGAAACAGATGATTCTTCTGCACAATCTAACTTTGCTGCAGCCTGGAATTGAACTACTGGTTTCGTCTGGTCAGAGGAGAACTGGCCCCCCAACTGAGCCTGGTTTCTCCCAAGGTTTTTTTCTCCATTCTGTCACCGATGGAGTTTCGGTTCCTTGCTGCTGTCGCCTCTGGCTTGCTTAGTTGGGGACACTTCATCTACAGCGATATCATTGATTTGATTGCAAATGAATGCACAGACAACATTTAAAATGAACCGAGATGACATCACTGAATTCAATGATGAACTGCCTTTAACTGTCATTTTGCATTATTGACACACTGTTTTCCAAATGAATGTTGTTCAGTTCCTTTGAAGCAATGTATTTTGTTTAAAGTGCTATCTAAATAAAGGTGACTTGAATTAAAGTGGATCAAAATAAAGTGTTGCAAAGCATTGTTTTAACTTGATCATGTCTTGTACAAAAGACAGTAAAATTCTTTAGAGTTCTGTTTCTGTCATTAAAGAATAACTACACAGGCACAAATGAGTAACACAATATTAACATTTTAGCAACTACTATTAACTTATAAATAATAATTCTGATTAATGAATTAGTGATACATTAATAGCAGGTAGTTCACTGCTATCTAAGTTATCATTCAATATTTTTAACACCTCCCAGAGAACTACTATATACGCACCTTATACTATCTACAACTTCTATGAACAGGTTTACAATAAATATGAATAATTAAAAAGCAGGTGTTCTAAATATTCTAAAGTGGAGTTCATGGTAATCCATTATAATGACTGAAGTCATCAAAAGCATTTGAGTTTTTGGATAGAATTTACTTCTGGCTGATTTCGAATAAGCCTCTAACCCAGTGGCTTGCAGTACCACTTTATTTTAGGGAACAATTCTCATTATTAACTATTTCCTTATTAGTTTGCATGTTACTTGCATATTGGCTCTATATTAACATTTATAAAGCACATATTAATACATTATTCTGAATATTATTCCAAATAATTATTATTTCCTTTAGAATTATGTAGTCAGTCATTACAATCCAAAACCCTCAAAAGCTTACAGTGATTTCAGTCATTTAACATGTTATAGAATACTGATCCAAATAATTAGTCATTCCTTCTGGAGGATTTGGTAATACTTGAGTCATTACTAGTGGATCACTATGATAATCACTTCAGAATTAATGATACATTATCCATTATTCGTATGAATTATCAACCTATATGCACAGTAGTAGCTCTTAGTAGTCATCTGAAACTGAAAAAAAAAACAGATTATTGTTGATCAACTAATAGTAAATTACCTCATTCAGCTAGTACTTTTACATACTAATTTGTAAATCAGAGTTTCTTGTCAATCACTAGTAGTTACTAGAGCGTTATTATTGCATTGCACATATGATCCTGTAGTTATTCATTAATGATGGAACAATATTCGAATGTGTTACCACAGTTAGCAATTTATGTAATTTTTACAATTCATTGTTCAACAATGCATAGTATTCATAGTATACATTTTATTGTAAATGTAAATCCATAATGGAAAATTGACAGAAAGTCCTTAACATTACTGGAAATATAGCACAGACGCATTATTTTACAGCCACTGCGTAGCATTGTGGGATAGCATTAAAATTGGTACTTTCCCAGCTAACAGAATTTATTTATAAGAACCTTCTCCAAATATTGTGTGTTGGTTCTAATGCTATCATATGGCTTTTTTCTGTCGGATCCTGAGGTGTCTGACAATGTGTTTTCTGATCATAAATCTGTCTTGTTTTCTGTTCCTTGGGTTTCTAATATTCCAAAAGTCACTCAATGTACCCGTAAATCTCGATTAATCACCTCTACCACCAGCAAAGCCTTTTCATTAGCATTCTGTGACACTTTTAAATCAGTAGATGTCAGTAAATGTGACTTGAGTGCAGAGGACCTCCTGTCCAGACTTAACTCCACATGTGTGGATGTCATAGACTCAGTTGCTCCTGTAACATCCACAAAATTTAAACCTAGATCTGAGCCTTGGATCGATGAAAACATACGTTCTCTGAGTCAGTGTTGTAGGAGAGAGGAGCGAAAGTGGAAAAAGGACCGGCTCCAAATTTCATTTGAAATTTTAAGAGACTCACTATCAAAATTTCAGAAGTCAGTGAGAGCAGCTAAATCCAGGTACTTTGCAGCCATCATTGAAAAGAATTACCATAGAACTAAAACACTTTTTACTATTTTTAACGCTGTTGTTAATCCAACTATTCGTGAGCACCCAGATGCGTCAAAAACTATGTGTGATGACTTTCTTAGATATTTTATAAATAAAATCAGTGATATCAGGTTAGGGATAGTCCCACCTGCGTTTGATCCTTCAATTACTACTTTTGGTTCTGAGTTGAACCAGTTTGAACCTATCTCTCTTATATATCTTCAAGAAATAGTGTGTCAGTTAAAGCCGTCTGGCTCCTCTATTGATGCTCTTCCACCATATTTCTTCAAACAAGTTTTTGATGCTGTGTGTCCTTATTTTGTGACCATGTTAAATCAATGTTTGGAAAGTAGTATTGTACCTGATGTGTTAAAACATGCCACAGTTTATCCCTTGCTTAAGAGGCCGAACTTAGATCCTTCTGTTTTAGCCAACTATAGACCCATTTCAAATTTGTCTTTTATTTCAAAGATCTTAGAAAAATAATAATAATAATAATAATAATAATAATTCTTTACATTTATATAGCGCTTTTCTAGACACTCAAAGCGCTTTACATAGACAGGGGGTATCTCCTCATCCACCACCAAAAAGTAGTTCTGCAACAACTACAAAGCTTTCTGGATGAAAATAAGATCCTTGACATTTTTCAATCAGGTTTTAGAAAACGCCACTCGACTGAGACTGCACTTCTGAAGGTTTTAAATGATATTTTATAAACTGGTGACTCTGGGGATCATGCTGTGCTAGTGCTCCTAGACTTGAGTGCTGCTTTTGACACTGTGGACCATGCCATCCTGCTAGCTCATTTGGAACACTGTGTAGGCATAAAAGGAGGTGCTCTTGAATGGTTTAACTCTTATCTTTCAAATCGAAGTTTCAGAGTTAACATTGGTGAACACTCTTCTGAGGAAGCTACCTTGACCTGTGGTGTTCCCCAGGGCTCCATTTTAGCTCCTATTCTTTGTTCATTGTATATGCTCCCTTTGGGTTCTATTTTTAGAAAGCATGGCCTGTCATTTCATTGCTATGCAGACGATACTCAAATCTATTTGCCCTTAAAACAGAGCTCAAATGGTTTGGAAGCACTTATGTCTTGCCTGTCTGATGTGAAAGCCTGGTTGTCTTTAAATTTTTTAAATTTTAATGAGAGTAAAACAGAAATAATTGTGTTTGGTCCATCAAATTCTTTTACTGTGCCTAAAGTAACCCTAGGCGATAAAAATCTATCTGTGAAGCCTTGGGTAAAAAATCTGGGTGTTATCTTCGATGATGTTCTAAAGTTTGACAAACAGATAAATTCAGTGGTTAAATCAAGCTTCTATCAGCTTCGACTACTAGCAAAAGTTAAACCCATTTTATCTACTAGAAATTTTTAAAAAATTATTCATGCTTTTATTACATCTAGATTGGACTACTGCAGTTCGCTGTATCTAGGGATTAGTCAGTCAGCCCTATCTCACTTGCAGATAGTTCAAAATGCAGCTGCTAGGCTTTTATCGTGCTCCAAAAAATGGAAGCATATTACACCGGTTTTACGCTCTCTACACTGGCTACCCGTGCGCTATCGAGTTAATTTTGAAATTCTACTTTTAGTGTTTAAATCATTAAATGGTCTTGCCCCTACTTATCTTTCTGATTTATTGACTGAACACCGACCCCTCTTGTCTCTCCGGTCGTCCAACCAGAGATTATTATGCATCCCCAAATCGAGGCTGAAATGTAGGGGTGACCGCGCTTTCTCGGTAGCTGCCCCTAGATTGTGGAATGCATTACCCCTTTGTATTAGATCTGCACCTTCACTATCCATTTTTAAATCTATGTTGAAAACGTACCTTTTTGATTTAGCGTTTTAAAACTGAGAAGTTTCTACTGTATTGTTTTATTGTTTTTATTGTATTATGTTTTGTCTTATTGAAATGGTTGTATTTTTGTTCAGCACATTGGTCAACCAGTGGTTGTGTTTAATAGTGCTATATAAATAAAATTGACATTGACATTGACATTGACAAAAGAAATGTCAAATTTTCTTGATATTAGAGAAATGTTTTTTAAAAAAATATGATTCCTAAAACTTTCTTTCAACTTAATTTTGATTTGAAATTCAACATCCTAGGACAAAGCAAAAAGCTTCCAGTTTCCTTAAAGTTATCAGAATATAATTTAAAGTTTAGTATGATGTTCCTGAAACATTCTTTAAATCATTCAAAAACCTGCTGTGAATAACCACTGAAAGAAAGAGAAATAAGATCACAAACTATAACTTTCTTCATCCACAGCCTTATATGAATTTAAATCTCTCAAGATACGATTAAACAACTGCACAAACAGCATTACCAGCTTCAATTAATACTAACCATATTGACTTTATTTCTGTCACACATCGACAGGAGTTCTTATTGAAAATCAGATTACCATCATGGAGATCAGTGTTTGTTTCAGTTGGGCTCTCGACTCTCAACTTTTGCTTCATGCCAGCATGCAAAACACATTCATGGCTCCCAGTATGCATTGCTGCATTTATTTAGATTGTCACCGTTGTTGAGGATTGTATGACAACAATATAAAATACAACATTTTATTGTAATAATGTTACTAAATCACATTAGCACTGATGTTTAAACACAGAGTTGTATTCTATTAAAAAAGCTAGAGTTAAAATAAGCTTACATGTACTTGCAAAGTAACTGATTGTCAGAAGAGTGTCTGAGAGTGAGAGACCATAACAGTAAAGAGATATTAAGCAGACAGTCTACTAATACTCTAATGAGAGTTAGTTGACACATAGGAGCAGCAAATCGTATAGTGAACAGAATGTTCAAGGGGACCATCAACATAAAATGTAACAAAAAATTGCTTATAAATGTACTTAAGTTGGTCCAAAAAAAAATCAAGATCAAAGTCTTAAGATCAAAAAGTTGCAATTGATATAAATGTATATTATATGAATGTACCATTTTATTAATGTGTCCAAAAACATACTTTCAATTCACACTTATGTATATTCTTTTAAAACATTTCTGTAATACGTTTATTTTTATTTTTAAGTGTGCTAAAGTGTAATTTTTCATGAGGGCAGTGATTAGTTATGTCAAGCCTGTACACTATAAAAAGAATATTTACAAAGCTGATGACTAAAGAATTAAATTTTCATTATATTTTAAGCCTCTGTGGCTCAAACAAACATTGAAAGTGTTGTCAGTAGAGCAGATTGTGTTTAAATCTATTGTAATAGGACGTAATACAGGATAAATGGCTAATACATCATGCCTAAGCTCATCTCCAGGGAGAAGCTGAGTGAAACTGTGCCAAAACATGCTGTTTAAACATACTCACTTTATCCCAGAATCATAAAAGCTTGCTCAAAGATCGCTCTATGACTTTTCTAGGGTGTTTGTGGTTTTCCAGGAACCTGAATCCAGTCAAACTGGTGTGTGATCAGAATAATCTGACTGGGACTAATCTGACGTGGGAAAACGGTATTTAGGCGGATCACATTTCACTGGGGTTGGCATCAGACCGGTCCAAATGTCAGCAAAACCCTGTGTTTGCCAAAAAGTAGACAGCTGGGCTTGACACAAGTAAAATACTGGCATTAATATTCTGCACAAATAATTGACAAAATATCTCATAGTTTGGTGTCACTATAAAATGCATATGCTCTAATGTTAAGCCATTGGTGCTGATGTAAACATTTTTTTTTTTCTCTGTCTTCTGTTGACAGATTTCTTATTAAAACATGAAGTTGGGACAGGACATATAAAAGGCCTTGCTTCCTTTTCAAAACTAGCAAATCAGATTTAGATATTTACATTTCCGTTAATGCATTTAGCATTATTTATGAACCTGTATATCGTAGTTGTATATTTATATACTATTGTAGTGTATATAGATGTCCTCTGGGAAGTATATGCAAAATGGTTTATATGTGAAATACCCGCTATTACTGTGTTATTACTTAATAATTTGAAAATCTGAGTTTCAGTCAATTGCAGTTGCTAGAATGTTAATATTATGTTGCTAATTTGCTCCTGTGATCTAAAGTGTTGACAATTATTTGTACAAGATATGATCATGCTAAAACAATGCAATGTTCTTAACAACCAAAAACAAGATGGGTGCAAATGGCAACCAGACCCTGTGTCAACAGCTGGGCTTGACATAAATAAAATACTGGAATTAATATTCTGTACAAATGATTAAGAGATATGTCATAGTTTGGTGTCACTGTAGCACATATATAATGATTATAGCATGCTAGAATTTAGATGCATGCATTTAGCAAATGAGGAACAAAAGTATTTCCTCAAAGATGTTTATTTAATGTTTAAGATTGCATGTAATTAAAAACAACATTAATAATATTATTTGCATGGTTGTGGGCGCACTTGACAAAGTAAACAAAGAAATATTCACACTCTCTTACAATATCACTGAGAAAGTTGTTTAATTGTGTGTAAAAAAAAATTGTAATTGTTTAATTAAATGGCAGTTTGGTTAAATATTGACTTACGAAACTGTGTGTCTGCAGTAAAGCAGCATGCTGTACATGTTTTAAGCTGCTAAGCTTTATAGCAAAAGGAACTGTACCTCATATAATACAGCATTTATTTCAGTAAGCACATGCGTGTCAGTATGTTTAACTGTATGTGAGTATGTGAATCTCTTTATTAGTGAGAGCACAGTCAGAGAATTAACTGCGGACCACATGAGCACTGCCTGTCCGCACATACGTCATCGCTACACTCTTCACCCTTTGCAATTAACATTTCTGTGTGCACATTGGGACATGCAGAGGTTATAGCAGGAGTGGAGGACTTATGAAGGAGTTTTATTCTTAGTGAAAAGCAGAATGCCATCAGAGAGACCCAATGGAATAAGCCCAGGCCCAGAGACGCCAGCTCCATTCATTGGGATTCTGGATTGGCTTCTGCTGCACTCATTAAAACCATCTGGTGGGAATGAGACGCATTTTCCAGATTAAAGACCCTTCTATCTCTCCCCCCTCTCTAAAGAATGAGCCAATTAGTTGGAGATCTGTGCTAGAGGGCAGCACACAATGCAAAAAAAGCAAAGCAGAGACACTGCCATGACTGTCGGTAGGTTTGAATGGTTCATACAAGTTCAACTCAGTCTATAAAATTACTCAGGGAAGTTGGAGAAAACAATAGTTCCATCTGACGTTTGTTTACCTGAACACAAAATGAAATTACTGTATAGTACAAATATAGGAATGTTATTTTCACTTATGGTCACGATACAAGAAGTGGAAGATTATGTGGGCAAGTTGAAGAATTCCGGAAAATGACAAAATATTTGGATAGAAAACTAAACATCTGTCTCTTCAGGATCTCTTAGGATGCTTTCAGATTAGAGATTTTGCTGTATTCTAAGTCATTTAATACAGTTTGTTCAATAATGCTAGAGTGATTTTATATTTTCAGGTGCACATCAGCACACTTGAGATGATAGAAAGTGGTCACACTTTATTTTAATTCTTGCTATTAAAAAAAAAAAAAAAACATTAATTGCGACTTTTGCCTCAATGAATTCCTAATTTGTGTAAATGAATAATAAGGTAGTGGATTAGTATTTAGAAAAATATCATTGACTTCTATTGTCAGGGATCTGCAAGAAATGGGACCCAAATGCAGAATGAGCAGGGCATTTTATTAACAAAACGACTGGAACAGCTGGTGGAATTTGCAGTGAAACAGTTAAAAAAGATGGGCAGGGCAGACAACAATACGGGCAGGAGGGATGACCACTGAGACAGTCCAAGATGACCACGGGCCCAAGCACAGAGTAGGCAGCTCCAGAGGAAGGGCCAGGAAGACACAGGAAACCCATAGCTTCAAGTGAAACTCAAATTTCACCAGTCTAGTCGCTAGGTTGAGACTCACAAGACCAGAGTCTGAGTCCGAGTGGACCATGTTCTCCACCTCCATTGTCGCTGCGGCTGCTCGGAGCTGTGGCCGTAAGGTCTCTGGTGCCGGTCGAGGCGGCAATCCCCGAAACAGGTGGTGGACAGCAGAGGTAAGGGATGCTGTCAAGCTGAAGAAGGAGTCCTATTGGGCCAGAATGGCTTGTGGGACTCCAGATGCAGCTGACAGGTACAGGCAGGCCAAGCGGACTGCAGCCCGGGTAGTCGTGGAGGCAAACAATTGGGCCTGGGAGGAGTTCGGTGATTCCATGGAGAAAGACTATCGGTTGGCCTCGAAGAGATTCTGGCAAACTGTTTGATGCCTCAGGAGGGGGAAGCAGTGCCCTACCAACACTGTTTACAGTGGAGATGGGCACCTGTTGACCTCAACTGGGGATATCGTCGGGTGGTGGAAGGAATACTTCGAGGATCTCCTCAATCCCACCGACTTGTCTTCTGTTGAGGAGGCAGTGGCTGGGGACTCGGAGGAGGACATGTCCATCACCCGGGCTGAAGTCATCGAGGTGGTTAAAAAGCTCCTCAGTGGCAAGGCACCGGGGGTGGATGAGATCCGCCCTGAGTACCTCAAGTCTCTGGATGTTGTGGGGCTGTCTTGGCTGACATGCCTCTTTAACATCCCATGGCGGTTGGGGACAGTACCTCTGGACTTCTTCTTTTCAAGAAGGGGGACTGGAGAGTGTGTTCCAACTACAAGGGGATCACACTTCTCAGCCTCCCTGGGAAAGTCTATGCCAGGGTACTGGAGAGGAGAATTTGGCCGATAGTTCAGGATGTACAGTGTTGTTTTCATCCCGGTCGTGGAACACTGGACCAGCTCTATACCCTTTCCAGGGTGCTGGAGGGTTCATGGGAGTTTGCCCAACCAGTCCACTTGTATTTTGTGGATTTGGAGAAGGCATTCAACCATGTTCCTCACGACATCCTGTGGAGGGTGCTCTGGGAGTGTGGGGTCGGCAGCCCCCTGCTTAGGACTGTTCGGTCCCTGTACGACAGGAGCAAGAGCTTGGTTCACATTGCAGGCAGTAAGTCAGACCTGTTCCCGGTGCATGTTGGACTCCGGGCAGGGCTGCCCTTTGTCACCGGTTCTGTCCATAATTTTTATGGACAGAATTTCAAGGCACAGCCAAGGGCCGGAGAGTGTCTGGTTTGGGGACCATACAATTTCATCACTGCTTTTTGCGGATGATGTTGTCGCGTTGGCCTCCTCAGACCAGGACCTTCAGCGTGGGTGGAGAGTTCCTGCCTCAAGTGGAGGAGTTCAGGTATCTTGGGGTCTTGTTCACGAGTGAGGGAAGGATGGAACGTGAGATTGACAGACGGATCGGTGCAGCTTCTGCAGTAATGTGGTCGCTGTACCGGTCTGTCGGGGTGAAGAAGGAGCTGAGCTA
>NC_068418.1:5328642-5357049 GCF_023724105.1 Carassius gibelio
AACACACTCTGTTAGCTTAGATAATTGGGAAGTTTCATCTGGTCTCGTTGAGATATATAGCTGAGTATCATCAGCATAACAGTGGAAGCTAATTCCGTATTTTCTAATAATATTACCAAGGGGCAACATATATATTGAAAATAGAAGGGGACCTAGGACGGATCCTTGTGGCACTCCATATTTTACTGATGATAAATGAGATGACTCCCCATTTAAGTAAACAAAATGGTAGCGATCGGACAGGTAGGATCTTAACCATCTTAGAGCCTGCCCTTGAATACCTGTATAGTTTTGTAATCGATCTATGAGTATGTCATGATCTATGGTGTCGAACGCAGCACTAAGATCAAGTAAGACTAGAAATGAGATGCAGCCTTGGTCTGACGCAAGGAGCAGGTCATTTGTAATTTTAACAAGTGCAGTTTCTGTGCTATGGTGGGGCCTAAAACCTGACTGAAATTCTTCATACAGATCATTTTTATGCAGGAAGGTGCTCAATTGAGCAGACACAACTTTCTCTAAAATTTTAGACATAAATGGAAGATTTGAAATAGGCCTATAATTTGCCAGTACACTAGGATCTAGTTTTGGTTTCTTAATAAGAGGCTTGATAACCGCCAGCTTGAATGGTTTTGGGACGTGTCCTAAAGTTAACGACGAGTTTATGATATTGAGAAGCGGTTCTTCGGCTACAGGTAACAGCTCTTTCAGTAATTTAATGGGTACAGGATCTAATAAACATGTTGTTGGTTTAGATACAGTGATAAGTTTATTTAGCTCTTCCTGTCCTATAGTTGTAAAGCACTGCAGATTATCTTTGGGTGCGATGGATGAAACTGAAGTGTTAGACGCTGTAGAATCTACATTCGCTATTGTATTTCTAATGTTATCTATTTTATCAGTGAAGAAATTCATGAAGTTATTACTGTTTAACGTTGGTGGAATATTTGAATCAAGTGGCATCTGGTAATTTGTTAACTTAGCCACTGTGCTAAATAAAAACCTTGGATTGTTTTGGTTATTTTCAATGAGTTTGTGTATATGCTCTGCCCTAGCAGTTTTTAGAGCCTGTCTATAGCTGGACATACTGTTTTTCCATGCAGTTCTAAAAACTTCTAAGTTAGTTTTTCTCCATTTGCGTTCAAGACTACGAGTTAATTTCTTGAGAGAGTGAGTATTACTGTTATACCATGGTACAGTACGTTTTTCTCTAACTTTTTTCAATTTGATTGGGGCAACAGCTTCTAATGTATTAGAGAAAATAGTGCCCATGTTGTCAGTAATTTCGTCTAATTCGTGTGTATTTTTGGGTACAATTAGCAGTTGAGATAGATCAGGCAGGTTATTTGCGAATCTTTTTTTGGTGGCTGGAACAATAGTTCTGCCCAGACGGTAACGCTGCGACATATAGTTAATATCAGTTATACGCAGCATGCACGATACAAGGAAATGGTCTGTAATATCATCACTTTGAGGTACAATATCTATAGCAGTAAGATCGATTCCATGCGATATAATTAAATCTAGTGTATGATTAAAACGATGAGTGGGCCCGGTGACATTTTGCTTGACTCCAAAGGAGTTTATTAGGTCAGTAAACGCAAGTCCTAATGTATCATTTGCATTATCAACGTGAATATTAAAATCTCCCATGATTAGCGCCTTATCAACTGTAACTAGAAGGTCTGAGAGGAAATCTGCAAATTCTTTTAGGAATTCTGTATACGGCCCTGGTGGTCTATACACAGTAGCCAGAGCAAGAGATACATTAGATTTCTTTTGCATGTCTGACAGAGTAACATTTAGCAGAAGTATTTCAAAAGAGTTAAACCTGTATCCTGTTTTCTGGGTAACATTGAGAATATCACTATATATTGTTGCAACACCCCCGCCACGACCAGTCTGACGGGGCTCATGCTTATAACAGTAGTTTGGTGGAGTAGACTCATTTAGACCAAAATAATCATTTGGTTTTAGCCAGGTTTCAGTCAAGCAGAGTAAATCAAAACTATTATCTGTGATCATTTCATTTACAATAACTGCTTTTGGTGCGAGTGATCTAATATTTATGAGCCCAAACTTTAAAAATTGTTTTTGTTCATTTACTTTACATTTTTCTGGTTTAATTACGATAAGATTTTTTCTAGATCCTACATTATATTTATATTTTGACCTCACTATTCGGGGAACAGACACAGTCTTAATAGGTTTTACAGCGCAAGTACCTTTAGCATTTAAGCTGGTGGAACAAAACTCATCATAATGGTTATTTGAGAATTGACTTACTAGTCACATGGAGCGAAGTGTCCTGGAGATGTTGTCAGAGAGAAGCTCCGCTCCAATTTTGCTGGGGTGTAATCCATCAGCGCGAAACAGTCTAGGACACTCCCAGAAAAGATTCCAGTTATTAACAAATAGCAGTTTCTGTTCTTTACACCATGACAACAACCATTCATTTAAAGCAAAAAGTCTACTGAACCTTTCGTGTCCTCGTCGATACGTGGGCAGTGGTCCTGACACGACGATCGTCGCCTCGGGCGTCGTGCTGCGAACCGTCTCGATCAGGCTCCTGAAGTCCCTCTTCAGCGTCTCCGTCTGCCGCAGCGTGGTGTCGTTAACCCCGGCGTGAAGCACGACCGCTCTGGGGCTCTCGCCGTCCTTCAGGATCGCGGGTATCTGCGCAGAAACATCGATGAGTGTGCACTTTACCTTCGGCTAACGTAGCACTTACGTGTCGGACGATGGAGTCTCCGATGATCACAGCGTCGCATCCTGTCTCGCGGAGGGGAGCGAAGCGGTTCTGGATGGAGATCTCGAAGGCAGGAGGGGGAGAAGTCGTCGCCCGGGACCCAGCTCGCGTCCTCCGCTGTGGATGCACCCATGGTCCATGGTGTCCCGGCGTCGCAGTGAAGGACATCTGGGAAGATCGCGTCCTGGGTGCACCGGGCCTGCGCAGAGAAACACACGGAGTAGACGTGGTGGGACTGTTAACAGCACGCTGTATACTTACCCCGGACTTGTGAGCGTCAGCCCGGGATGATTCCAGCGCGGCTCTCCGCTCTCTCAGCTGGGCCTGCTTCTGTTCCAGGTCGCGAATCTGCTTCCCCACGGCCTCGAGCTCGAGCTGCAAAGAGTGGATACATTCATCCGCCATTAAAGCAAGTAACAGTGAGTACAGCAGTGGTAATGTGTGAGAATAGAGTATTAGCAATGTAAGCGCAGTTAGCAGGAACCACGCTTGCTGATGCTAACTGGCTAAAAGCTAATAGCGGACCCGGGAGATCAAAATAAAACTAGTGATAGCGAGGCGCTCTGATTGTTTTTGTTGTAGAATACAATAGAGGATATATTCACGCGTTATATAAACGGAAACAATGATGTATAAAATTGATTTTTAAGTTAAAAATAGTCAATGAAAAGAATATAGTGATGGAGCTCAAACGTAGTACCACACAGTTTCCACACAGTTATTTGGACTCCATCAGTTAACTGCAACATCACTTACTCCATTTATCTATTATTAGTCTACACATAGAAAGAGACCATGGAGATAGTACAGTATTGTCACTTTTCAGTTTAGATGTCTGACCAAACAATTGTAATATATGTTGTTCAACAAGGCTCAATCTTAGGTCCTTTGATGTTCTCCTGAAATGTTTGATGTGCTGCCTTTAGTTGATATTATTAGGAAACTATTAGCGTCATATGTTTTTATACACAGATCAATATTTCTCAGAAACAACTTTCTTTTACAATCTTCACAAACTGCATTATGCACATTAAAAACAGAAGGGAAAAAAAGAAGGGGAAAAAAAGGAAATTATTAATAAAAAGACAAAATACTGAAAGTCATTGATTAAAACTCAGTTTTCACTCAGTTGCTCATATAAATATATAGTTTTTGATGCCTTGAAAGAGAATGGGCTGAATGAATGCAGAGAAACGTCTCTAGGTTACGTATGTAACCCTAGTTCCTCGAGGGAACGAGATGCTGCTCGTGCCTTTATAGCTTCCTGGTCGCTTACGTCACCCCGCCTGTGATGTCACACTCTTCTATAAGACAGATTAGATACCATATTCAGAGTCGCTCACGCTAAACGCTTTCCCCAAAGCGTTTCGACAGAGCTCGAGTTCCTGAAAAGGAACACAAGGAAATCCTAGAAGAAAGCCTGATGATCTGTACTCAAACACACAACTGACCCTTAACGACTTAAGTCAGTTCTATATAGCAAATGGCTTAAAAACAACATCTTAATGTCAAATTCTGCAAAGTAAAATGGGGGAAAATTGAGGTGCCAGATGTGCAAAGCTAACAGAGACTTTTCCACAGACATACAAGGCTGCTCCTGCTGCTTGTGTGCCTCTACTAAATGTGTGGATTGTGCAAATTATTATTATTCAATTACAATTTCTATTTTTTTTTTCACACAAAGACAAAAATTTCTGTAGATCAGGGGCAAAATAATCTATTTAATCATCAGTGTATCAGTGCTGTAAAAGTAATTCATGTCAGTAATTCAAGTCAAATTGTGAAACTCCTGTATTAAATAAATTAAATGCTCGCAGACTGAAGTAGTTTAAGTCTTTAGTTATTTTAATAAACTTTTCCATGAAATTCTAATTTATTGAGATGCACCTGTATGTGTTTCCTCTGAAGGTTTCTCATCTTCTGTTCATCTTACTCAAGTACAAGAACATTTACTTTTACTGTCACTTTTGACTTATAGATTTGATTATGTTATTTGAAAAAAGAGCTTTGTAAATGAATTTAAATTGAATTGAAAATTGTAATGTTTGAACAAAATGATGAATGAATTTCCCAAGCAGTCAAACTTGCAGATTTTCTGTGCTGTTGTTGCCAACATGGGAAGCAACATCAGGTCAGGTGATTTCAAAAAACGATCAAAAGGTCAACTTTGTTATAGGAGTAAACCAGGAGAACAACTTAAAACCATTAATCCCAATGCAAACAGACAGTAATTTCACCCTAATGAACACTGTCAGTCTTGCTCTTCTACATTAACTGAAGAACACTGTTTTTCTGGTAACAAAAAAAAAAAAAAAATGAACGCTGGACAACCTCTGAGTTCTTTCCTTTTGTCAATGTTCCACCAAAGCTGGGCTATTGATCTTATAAGAACCCTGATGTGATTGTTTTTTTTTTCTTTTTCTCTTTTTAATCTAAACAAATACGTCAAGCACTAGATGAGGAATATTTTGGAGAAAGATGTTTATGCAGTGTAGAAGAATGTGGCACAAGCAACAGCTTATGTAAATTATAACTTCATCATATGTGTGTGCGTGCATGTGTGTGTGTGTGTGTGTGTGTGTTAATAGTATATACCATTATTCTAAATCTATAATATTATATAATCCGTAGTGAACAAAACAAAGTATATTAAACATTAGATTTTAACTCTAAGATGTTAATAAAGTCCCAATTGAGTTACATAATTTTGCAAAGTAGTTACATAATAAAATGATGTGACTTGAAAAATTGGCTTAAATGAGTCTCCGTTTTGTTTTGCAGCGTGTTTATCTCAGTTTCATGATGATAGTTGTTAATACTTTGGAACGTGAGAAGCTGCTTGTGTCATTGAACTCACAGATGGAAAACTGTGGCAAGTTTCACCGCTCTTCAGAGGATGTACAATAAATTCTCCATTGCAGCTTTGACTATGAGAATGTTCTGATGAGTCTATCCATCACACTAGAAATGGAAAGTTAAAAGTCTAAATTATAACACAACATCTGCTTCAGTCATGTGATTTAAACAAAACTGTTGTTTCACAGTGCAACAGTTCAAACATAACTTTCAATAAATAGCTTTATAATCCATCATTGTATGTATTTTTGTAAGCAAGTTCTGCATTTAACATTGCTCAGTGAATAGAATTCAATAAAGCTTAATAAACTTGCTGTTACTGTAAACATAAATATTTAAACAGTAGCCTGTTCATATTAATCATTCATATTTACACACAAATGTCAGTTAAATCAAAAACACAACCTGTAAGTCTGTTTGTAGAGGTCCTACTAAACAGACCCTTGGGTGCTCAATGTCAGACCCACCAAATTCATTGGTGTGAACTCTGTTCTCCTTTACAGCTGTGGCTCCACAACTCTGTGAGCCAGCACATCTGGGAAGCTTCTGGCTCCATGTGATCTAGCGCCTGGAACGTATAAAAAACTGCACATCAGCTAAGCTGGATCAAGCCAGCATGCCAGACGTTATTAGACGGACATTTGAGCATCCTGATGTTGGTGTGTAGCTGTAGAAGGGGTATAAAAGCAATCAGAACATGCTGAACAAGCTGTGAGTGATTATGCCAGCCTTGGCCAGTAGCATGTGAAAGTTTTCCAAGAGCATACGTAATCTACACACGAGTCACATTTATTTTTATGTATAACAAATCATACAATAGTGATTGTTGCAAAGCAAGGTACACTCTAAAAATTGCTGGGTTAAATACAACCCAGAGCTGGGTAAAATATGGACAAACCCAGTGATATTTTAGAGTGTATGTTGTCCTACATCTGATTCAGGTCTGATGTTTTGTGAAAGTGTAAGTCGTGACATGTTGTGATGGTGGGGTGAAGGAAGGACTGGAAACAATAGCGAGTTAACAGGTTTAATGAAAATAAATAAACAAACAAACAAGAAAAGACAATGATGCTGGGAAGACGACAATCCAAGTTGGTGGTGAGGAATCCGGATCATGGTGGTGAGAAAGCAGCAGGAGAGGATGGCACAGGAACTGCAGGGAACAGAGCCGAAGGTAAGTGTTTGTGGCTGAGTGGAAGTGTGTAGAGTGGATGAGGTTCCGGGAAAACACGAACATCCAACGCAGACAACACTGAAGCCAACAAAGGGTAAATTACATAAAAGGGTAAATGACATAAAACAACGATCTCACAAACACAAGACGTGAGACAAGCCAATATATAAGGAATGAGTAATGAGTGACAGCTGTTGCTGATGACAATTAACGGAGACGCCCACAAACTAATCAGTGCAGACGTGAAACACACAGACTTTACCAACCGTGACACATGTGCCAAGTACAAGTAACCCATACTCGGAATTGGTGCTCTGCATTTAACGCATCCAAGTGCACACACACAGCAGTGAGAAGTGAACACACACCCAGAGCAGTGGGCAACTATATATCTAGTGCACGGGGAGCAACTTGGGGTTCAGTACCTTGCTCAAGAGCACTTCAGCCATGGGTATTAAGGGTGGAAGAGAGCACTGTTCATTAACTCCCTCCCACCTCCAACTCCTGCCAGCATAGAGACTTGAACCTGTGACCTTCAGGTTCCAAGTCCAACTTTCTAACCATTAGGCCACAGCTGCCCCTGACCTTGAAATGCGACCACAGTCTGAACAGACAGATCAGAATTCATTACATCACTCTAGATCAACATGCAACATACATTTTTACAGGAATCAAAAGATTTTATATTATGTTAGTCAGTGGAGAGACAGTGAGATGTTTTTTTATAGTTAATTATAGTGACAGCTCTATTCAAGCTAAACTTCACTAGTTCACACCTACAGATAATAAAAACAGTAAAGGTTATGCATATTTGGTGTGCTGTCTAGGGAGAGGGCCCCAAGCTCCCCACGAGTGTTCCTCCCTGTGCTGAGGTAGGATCGGGCTGAAGGTGAGGAGTCGGGGTGGCGGAGGGATGCTGAAAGACTAGGGATAATGAAGGTAAGGCTGATTTGATTATTGGATAGGTGGTGTTATTACTGATGATGGACTTGCCATGTTAATTATCTGCATGTGCTTCTCCAAAAACGAGTTCACACTTACAGATAATGAACAGAGTAAAGGTTATGCTTCTTTGACATGCTGTCTGGGGAGAGGGCTCCAAGCTCGGCATTTAGCCCGGACCCAAGTGCTCCCCCAAAAAATGGGAAAATAGTGGAAGAGCTCCTGCAGGAACCGGGACTGCTGCGGCAGGGCGGAAATAAAGAAGAGCACCTGTAGAAGCAGATACTGCTGCAGCATCTGAAAAGATAACTCCTGGGTGAACTGCTACGGCATCTTTAAAGAGAAATTGGCTTCTGCGGAACCGAGTACTGCTGCAGATTTAAAATACAGACGGAGGCTCCTGCGGGAGTGGGAACTGTGTGGGAATTAGGTAAGGCTCCTGCCAAAGCTGCAGTGGCAGTGAAGAAATGAAGAGAAAATGGAAAAGTTCCTGTGGGAGCGAGGACTGGTGTGGCAGTGGGGAAATATGGAAGAGCACCTGCAGGAGCGGGAACTGCTGCGGCAGTGTGGGAATTAGGTAAGGCTCCTGCAGGAGGAGGAACTGCTGGGACATTAGCAGAGGCATGCTTATGCTTGGGATGGCTCCCAGAGTGGAAGAAAGAGGGGGATAGAGAGAGGGGGAAATGACAGGCATTGGAGTCTGCATCATTAGCAAACGCAGCCTCACAGTAGGGTTGGACTGTGGGGCTGCAGGCCACTGAAAAGAAAAAAGGGGTAAGAAGTAGCAGGATGAATTTCTGAGATGTGAGGGCCTGTGTTGCAAGTTGAAACAGTTTTGCGTTTGCTTCACATGCTTTAGGACATGAGAAGGGAGTCCTGAAGACCCTGTCTGCAGCCTGCACTGCTATTAGAGGCAGCTTCATGCTAGCTTTTGCTACGGGAGCCGGAGTAGTAGCACAAGGGAGCGGAAGATATGTGGGCATATGTTACAAATGTAGGCAGCCTCACGTTTGTTTCAGCTGCTGTAGGCCATAGGAAGGGGTGTGGGGTGTGTGATGTCCTGAAGAGCTTGTCAAGTCAAGCCATCTTTATTTGTATATCGCTTTAAACAAAATACATTGCGTCAAAGCAACTGAACAACATTCATTAGGACAACAGTGTGTCAATAATGTAAAATGACAGTTAAAGGCAGTTCATCGTTGAATTCAATGTCATCTCTGTTCAGTTTAAATAGTGTCTGTGCATTTATTTGCAATCAAGTCAACGATATCGCTGTAGATAAAGTGACCCCAACTAAGCAAGCCAGAGGCGACAGCGGCAAGGAACCGAAACTCCATCGGTGACAGAATGGAGAAAAAACCTTGGGAGAAACCTGGCTCAGTTGGGGGGCCAGTTCTCCTCTGACCAGACGAAACCAGCAGTTCAATTACAGGCTGTAGCAAAGTCAGATTGTGCAGAAGAATCATCTGTTTCCTGTGGGCTTGTGTAGTCTGCACTGCTAGCAAAGGGAGACATTCAGCAACATGCTAGATAGCTGGCCAATTACAGTACACCTCACTTTTCAGAGAGATGAGCCTTGTGAAAATCAATGGAAGTGGGACTACTAATGCTGGAGCTGTCAAGAAAACTACTCTGCCAGTCAAAGCTCGGAAAGTGGAAAATAAACCCCAGAAAACAAACTCTGAAGCTACCGCGAATGAAATGAGGAATCAAGTTGAAAAGCCCAGGCCATGGTATTGCTTCAAGTGTGGAGAAGATGGCCACATAGCAATCTCTTGGAACTCCGAACCAAATCCAAAACTTGTGGCAGAGAAAAGCAAGTTGCTGAAAGAGAGACAGTCCAAATGGGAGTCTCAGAATGCTGTCATGAAAGAGGCTTTAAACTAGAACGGGTTCTACTTGCAGCCAATGCCCTAAGGATCCAAACTTGAAAGCGAAACTTCCCAAAGGTTTAGTTGGCGCTAAGTGCATTGCGCTAGTTGATATTTCAGGGCAAGAATGTCGTTGCTTGATTGATACTGGTTCGCAAGTAACCACTGTTCCTTTTTCCTTTCATGCACAGTATCTGTCGGATCACCCCATTCATCCTCTCTCGGACTTACTAGAAGTAGAAGGAGCAAATGGTCTTTCTGTGCCGTACCTTGGGTATATGCACCTGAACATAACCTTTCCAGCAGAATTTGTTGGTGTCAGAACTGAGATTCCCACCGTTGCTTTGGTGGTGCCGGACATTAAGTCCCACACCCAACCTTTGGTTCTAGTCGGAACAAACACTCTGAATACTTTGTATGAAGAACATCTACAACAAAGATCCTTCCATTTCCTTCCAGATTTGTATGGTTAAAGGGCTGTCCTATACACTCTTGAACTATGGCACAAATGCTGTGAAACTGGTATTCTTGGTCATGTCAGACTGAAGAGTCGGACACCTGAAGTCTTGACCGCTGGTCAAACGCTTGTCTTAGAGGGTGCCATTCATGTATTGGAAACTCCAGTTGACAAATGGGTTGTAGTGGAACACCCTACTGTATCATCCTTACCGGGGGAGTTGTAGTGAAGTGTTGTTTACTTACTCTTCCTCCTGAGAAGTCAGGATGTCTTCCTGTGGTCCTCACTAATGAGGCCGATCATGATGTGATAATCCCACAAAGGTGCATCATTGCTGAAATGCATGCGATGGAGTCCGTGCTTTCATCTAACAGAGACGTATCCAAGTCTGACTCGCAGAGCATTGAACCTGAGATGAGTAAAAAGTCAAAGGTGACTTTGAACTTTGGTAATTCACCATTGTCACAAGAGTGGAAAGATCGGATTTCCAGGCAGCTTAACGAAATGCCTGAGGTCTTTGCCCACCATGAACTAGACTTTGGATGGACTCAGAAAGTAAAGCACCGTATCAAGCTGAATAACGAGACCCCATTTAAGCAGAAAGCACGACCCATTCATCCGCAAGATTTTGAAGCTGTGCGCAAACATCTTCAAGAGCTTCTGTCGAGCGGTGTTATCCATGAATCAGAGTCTCCTTTTTCTTCACCCATAGTGGTGGTTAGGAAGAAGAACGGCGATATCCGACTTTGTATTGATTACAGGAAGTTGAATCTGCAAACGATAAAGGACGCATATGCCTTGCCTAACATGGAAGAGACATTTGCAGCTCTGAAGGGTTCAAAATGGTTCACCGTGCTTGACTTAAAGTCGGGATATTATCAAATTGAGGTAAAGGAAGCCGATAAAGCCAAAACCGCTTTCGTGTGTCCCTTAGGATTTTGGGAATTCAACAGGATGCCTCAAGGAGTAACCAACGCACCGAGTACCTTCCAACGGTTAATGGAGAAGTGAATGGGGGATATCAACTTGAAGGAAGTACTCGTGTTTCTAGATGACTTGATTGTATTTTCCAAGACCCTGGAGGAACACGAAAGGCGCTTACTGCAAGTGCTTACTCGCTTGAGAGAATATGGATTGAAGCTGTCACCAGAGAAGTGTCGGTTTTTCCAAACTTCTGTGAAGGACTTGGGTCACACTGTGTCCGAGCGTGGAGTAGAAACTGATCCCGAGAAGATAGAGGCCATAAAGACCTGGCCACGTCCTAAAACCCTTAAAGAGTTAAGGTCATTTTTAGGGTTTTCTGGTTACTACTGGAGATTTATAAAGGACTATTCCCAGATTGTGAAGCCCTTGAATGAATTGACCTCTAGATATCCTCCATTGAGAAAAGGTGTCAAAAAGCTTGGTAAAGAAGATCAGTACAGTGATCATCAAGCTCTCTACTGCTCCTGTCTTGGGTTTTGCTAACCCTAAGCTTCTGTAGCAGAAATGATTCGAACCAGACAAATCAAAGAGTCTATCAGAGCTGTGTGCATTGAAACGAGAGCCGAACTCCTCAGGAAGTCATAAATCAGTTCTAGTGCCACAAGAACCAAGCAAGATAACCAACCAACCAACTTGTTCACACAACAGCTTTCAACATTAACACCAATAGAACAATTATTGACAATTTTAATTCGAAGAAGAGATTGTCAAATTTATTGTTCGTGATTGAAATGCAACGCTGGACATCACATGTAAACCCAGGGGATCAAGTTAAATACTTGCATTGACTTCCCCCCAGCCAGCAGAACCAGACTGAAATTCCTAAGGGGGAAGGGCTTTAAACCTTTGTCTTCACAGAAAAGTCCCTTTGCCAGAGAATTGCAAAGAAACTGCTTTTTGGACATTATATATGGACCAGAATGAACTCAAAAAGACTTATAAATGAATCATTCCATTGCTTAACTCCATATTCATTTATGTGTAACCCACACATTTGACTATCATGTTATAATTACTTATTGTGTATGTCTTTTGATAACTATAGGATACATAGTCATGTCTAGTATTGACATAATCGAATTTTCTTGCTTGATATTGTCCTGACAATCATTTATTTGTAAAATATATCATAATCGTGTTATAGGAATCATGTCCAAAATTAGATCCTGCGAGGCAGGAACCACATGCTTGGTAAGATAAACAAATGATTTATGATCCCCGAGTCAAGACCATATCTGATTGGTCAAGGCAACATTTGAGGGGTGGCCCACAAGGAAGTTTAAATACTTTGGACACCATGAAATTTTTGTTTTTTTTTAGTCTGCTTTTAGTCCCTAGCTGCTGCTATTAGCCATGTCGGCTTTTAGTTCTAGCATTGCTTGTGCTATCAGTCATGCCTTGTTTTTAGTATGCTTTTAGTCCCTTGCTGCTGCTATTAGCCATGTATGTTTCTAGTCTCTAGCTATGCTCCTGCTAGCTTGTAGCTTCTAGCCATGTGGTTTAGTCATCACTGTTTGAGCGCGGTTCCTGCGTGCTTCGGCCTGCCTGCTGCTACTATGCCACGATGAGAAGGAACACAACCTAGTCTCGTCAAACTTTATTTCTTTTCTTTCCCGTTTGAGAGTTTCGTGTTCTGAGTTAAGTTTTGTAACGTCGACCTCGTCTGCGTGTTTGAACTCCAACCAGCCACAAAACTCCAGCTTCAGCCAACGCCCAAGCACGGGCTCCCCAAGACGTCACTTCAGCCAACTGAACTTCCAGCCAATCAGCGACACCGGGATACCCCTTTCAACTGGAGTCCCTTTCACAGCAAACGAAGGCAACGTATTCCCAGATATTTGTTGTGCTGGTGTATCTAATATAATTTTAACCCCATTGAGGAACTCAATGCGAGCGCTAATTACGTGATTGATGGTTTTTCATGTCTATGCAATTTAACGTATTGCTGTAAACTTGGAATTCCATATTTCCATTCTCTTAAACTCATCTTTCCCTAACTTTCGACCTTCCTGCAACTTGTGTGAATGTGTGTGTGCGTGCGTTTATGTGTTAGATTAGTTTATATGTCTTAGATTTATCTAATAAAGCCTTATTCATATTGAAAAGAGAAGTATCTTGTGTTTTGTGCTTACAAGTTAATGTCTTAAACTGCCGATCTTGTTACTGTGCTAATTAATAGTGTTTTCACTATAGTTTGGATATTAGTATCCAGCGCAGATTTGATGTTAAACGGCTAGTTCACTGAATCGCAGGGCGTCTCCGTGACCAGCCGTGAAACAGTCATTCTGTTCAAATTCCCTTTAAAATCTTAAATGATTCCCTTTGAGCTAAATTGACCTGTTTCCCTTACACTTCCTTACATTCTTCATACAGATGCTAGCACCTCAGGATTGGGGGCTGCGCTGTATCAGGAGCAGGACGGGCAGCAACGAGTCATTGCTTTTGCCAGCAGGGGGCTTGAACTTGAACTTGAATTCTTAGCGCTCAAGTGGGCAGTAACAGAGAAATTCCATGACTACCTTTACGGCAGTTCATTCACAGTTGTTACTGACAGCAATCCGTTGACTTAGCTGTTGATGACTGCCAAGTTAGATGCTGTCAGCTACCGATGGCTTGCTGCTTTATCCACGTTCTCATTCACACTCCAGTACCGAGCTGGTAAGCAGAATGTTGATGCAGACGGTCTGTCCAGACGACCACACGGGGAGTTGTCAGATGATCGACTGTCAACAAAGGAAATTGAAAGGATTGAAAAGTTTGTTCAGTATCACACAGCTGATGCCAACGCCTCCTGTATCACTGATTCTGATGTGGTTAAGGCCATTTGTGAAAAACACCTTGTATAGCAGAACAATGATCCTGCTTACTCCTTGGTCATGTCTCTTGCTATTCATTCCGATGCAGTACCGGACTGTTATGTGCAAGAGGATGTTTTAAATGGGTCATCAGCTATACCTCACTTGACTAAAGAAGAGCTAGTCGAAAACCAGATATCTGATCCAGTAATTAGGGAAGTGCTAATGTATCTGGAATCTAATGAAACACCTCCTCCTATTGTTAGAAAGGAAATTCCAGATTTTTCTTTTTACCTCCGAGAGTGGGATCGCCTAGAGATGAAAGAGGGAGTTTTGTACAGAAGGCGACAGGATGGAGATTCTATCACGTTCCAGTTGGTGTTGCCGGAGGAACTCAGATCCTATGCCATAAACCAATTACATGATCAGATGGGTCATATGGGCATAGAAAGGACCCTGGATTTGGTCTGAGCGCAGTTTTATTGGCTGAGAATGGGTTCTGAGGTAGAACACAGAATAAAGACCTGTAATCGCTGTGTGCGGAGGAAAGCCTTACCCCAGAGAGCCGCACCCTTGGTGAATATTCAAGCATCACGACCACTTGAACTTGTCTGTATGGATTTTCTTTCCCTCAAGCCCGATAAAAGCAACACCCGGGATATCCTTATAATTAAAGATTTTTTCACTAAATATGCTGTTGCTATACCAACACCCAACCAAAAAGCCAGGACTGTTGCAAAAAGTTTATGGGAACAGTTTATCGTGCATTACGGTTTCCCAGAACGCTTGCACAGTGATCAAGGGCCAGACTTCGAGTCGCATGCGACCAAAGAGCTTTGTGCAATAGCTGGAATACAGAAAATTCGCACTACTCCTTATCACCCTCAAGTGAATCCAGTGGAGCGATTCAATCGCACACTCTTAAGTATGCTGGGAACTCTGGAGGAGAAAGATAAGAGTCGTTGGAAGGAATTTTTCAAACCCTTAGTTCATGCGTATAACTGTACTAAGCATGAGAGTACAGGATTTTCTCTGTATGAATTAATGTTTGGGCGACAACCTTGGTTGCCAATTGATTTGGCATTTGGGTTGCCTAGAGAAGGAATCTTACAGACATCGCATTCCCAGTATGTTCAGCACTTGAAGTCACACTTAAAAGAGAGCTATGAGATTGCTACATGCAATGCGCTGAAGCTTGCGGAAAGGAACAAAGTTCGCTTTGATAAGCATGTGACTGAGTCTACCTTGGAGGTGGGAGACCGTGTGTTGGTGCGAAATGTTAGGATCCGTGGAAAACATAAACTCGCTGACAAGTGGGAGTCTGAAGTCTTTGTAGTGATGAAGCGTGCAGACAATTTACCTGTCTATACAATTCGTCCGGAGACAAAGGATGGTCCAGTTCGTACTCTGCATAGAGACCTACTACTTCCTTGCGGATTTTTGACTGTTCCTGAAATTGTGGATCCTGTTGTACCAAAGCCTAGGATTAGGTCGAGTCTTGGTTTGCAAGAACAAGAGGAGCTGACTGTTAATTCAGAAATGGACGATGAAATCTCAGATTCTGCATTTCGCAATTATCCAGTTGAGGAAACAAAGTTCATAACTAACCATGATTTTCCTAGACAAAGGGATGTCTTACCTGTTGTAACTCCAGGAAGTTCTTTACCCGTGGGTAACACAGAAGAAATTCAATCACCTTAAATGGTAGAAGATCACTCGCCTGTGAAAGTTTCTGCTGAAAACTCACCTGATGTTGCAGCATCCGTTGAGTCGACCCATACACCGGAAGAAGAGAATGTTAATGGAGACAATGTTGGAGGAGAGAGCGGTGAGGATAACCCTTTGAATGTAGGCAACATTGTTGTGGAAACTGAGTGCAGACGTTCTACTAGGGAAAAGACAAAACCTAGGATACTTACCTATCCAAGTCTTGGAAATCCCTTGATCCAGGTAGCCCAATCTTTGTTCCAAGGATTGAATACTGCTTTTGTAACTGCCTTGAGTGGTATTGCAAATCCTAGTGAGTCGATTGCAATATCTCAAACACAGATTGTGTGAGGGTTATATTACCTTAACTTGTGTTCAGAGGACGTACACAGTTAGGAGGGGAGAGGGTAACCCTGATTTAATTTCAGGATTAATAATAAGAATTGTATATAGTTTTAAATTAATTATAACGTATAGTTATATGATTGTTAACTGAAAAAATAATGTAAGAGGAAAAAATAAATAAATGTGGAAGAGGAATAATTCGAATAAGACTTGAGAATAGAATTGACCAATGAGAGAAGACTGAGAAACTACGCCCTGCTGAGTCAGTAGAAGGAGCGCAAATTAATGTAGCAAACGAGAGGAGAGCAGTAAGCTAGAGCAAGTATTCTCTAAAAAAAAGGAAGGAAATAAGTGTAAACTGTTGATTTTGTTTAAAAACGGGATTTCATGTTGGATTTCATGAAGAGACAGTTGTGTTGAAAGAATCCAGTTAATTTTATGTTCGTGTGAATGCCAATCTTTAAGTATTATCATCTGGAAATACTGGATGTGGTCAGGTTTTTGGAATTCACCGGAAAGTTCCGTTGATGGCGAGCCACCCAATCAAACGCTAGGAGAAGAAAGAGGACAAACAGAGACATCAAGTTTGTTTTTCATTCTTTTCTTCAGGAAGGATGCTTTTTTTCTTTTTCTGAATGGAACTGTGAATTAACAGATGCATCGTTGGATTCAAGATAAGTGACTGAAGAAATCTGATATCAGTGACTGATTGAACCAAACTTTGATTTGCTTTCAAGAAGTTTTCCTTGAGAGGGTTATTTTATACACAGTGAATCTGGTGTTACTAGGGTTAATTCACTGTGACGGTAACAGGTGACTGTAAACCCTTGATAACTGACTATATTTGCAGAGGTTTTTTATTTATTTTACATTGGAAAAATGTGATTTATTTGTTGTTTTTGTTTTCCTATTGTTGATTTAATTATTTTCTTTTGAAAAGGCCTACTTTTATTTGGTGGAAATTATTCAAAGTAAAGTACTTACCGCATTATTGGCTCCTGTGTTCTTCAGTAAATATCCACTACCTCCAATAGCCGTTCCTGTGATTTTCTGGTGCGCAATTAGTCCATTTATATATAAATATATAGCTCAAAGTGTAAGTAATTTAAACACTGTCTTGTTATTAGAGTCTGTTAACTAATGCAGACACTTAATTTTGAATCATATAATTTATATCACCTGCTACACTTATGTAAGGGAAACAGGTCAATTTAGCTCAAGTTAAAATGGAATTTGAACAGAATCACTGTTTCACGGCTGATCACTGAGATGCCCTGCAATTCACTGAATGAGCTGTTTAACAAAAAATCTGCAATGGATAGTATTATTCAAACTATAGTGAAAACACTATTAATTAGCACAGTAACAAGATCGGCAGTTTAAGACATTAACTTGTAAGCACAAAACACAAGATACTTCTCTTTTCAATATGAATAAGGCTTTATTAGATAAATCTAAGACATATAAACTAATCTAACACAGTGCATGCACTCACACATTCACACAAGTTGCAGGAAGATAGAGAGTTATGAAAGAATGAGTTTAAGGGAATGAAAATGTAGAATCCCAAGTTTACAGCAATACGTGAAATTGCATAAACATGAACAGCCATCAATCACTTAATTAACCCTCGCATTGAGTTCCTCAATGAGCTTAAAATTATATTAGATACAGTAGTACAAATGTGAGTCTGGAGGAGTTACTTGTGTCTCCTGTGTAAAGGGGTTCCCTTTGATGTCATTGAAAGGGGGTTTCCCGAGGTTGCTGATTGGCTGGAAGTTCAGTAGTCGCTGAAGTGACATCTTGGGAAGACCGTGGTTGGGCATTGGCTGAAAACGCTGAAAACCAGTTGTGGGCTGGCTGAAGTTGAACAGGCACTCAAGGTCAGACTCTGAGACACAGCATTACAAAACTTAACTCAGAACATGAAACTCTCAAACAGAAAAGAAAATAAGTAAAGTTTGACGAGACTAGGTGGTGTTTCTTCTCATCATGGCTAAGTAGCAGCAGGCGAGCAGGCCGAAGCACGCTGGAACCGCACTCAAAGAACGCTTAAAGTGATGACTAAAAGCATGGCTAAAAGCTAGGAAGCAAAGCTACAAGCTAAAAGCAAACTTGTGGTCCGAATTTTCCCGCTCTTGCAGGGTCTAATTTTGGACATGATTCCTATAACAAGAATATGATACATTTGACATAACTGATGGTCATGACTGTTTCAAGCTAACAGATTCAAACATGTACACACTAAACATGAATATGTATCCTTAAGCTATCCAATAGTTATTAAAAGACATACACAATAAGTGATTATAACATGATATTCAAATGTGTGGGTTACATATAAATGCATATGGAGTTAAGCGATGGACTGATTAATTTATGAAGTCATTTTGAGTTCATTTTTGTCACACTGTCTGGTCTCTGTTTCCCTGAGTCTCCACTAGTGGTCTCACTTCCCCATAGGCACCTATCCGTAGGCACTACAATTCCCACAAAGCCTTGTCCCTTCATCACAGTAATTGCACTCCTGTTAATTGCACTCAGGTGTCCTCACTTGTTAGTCATTATCCTTTTAACAAGGTGAATATGAGGAAAGTTCTTCCCAGATTCTACCAACACATACATTTCCCCACACGAGGTGATCAGACATTAGATCACTGCTATTCAACACTAAAGGACAGTTACAAACCCCCTCCCCCGACCAGCATTTGGCAAAAGTGACCACATTAGCATACTGCTGTTACCAGCCTACAGACAATGCCTCAAACAGGAAAAACGGTTTCTAAAACAGTCTACAAATGGAGTGAAGAGGCCATCTCTACACTGCAGGACTGCTTTGATTCCACAGACTGGCAGATGTTTCAAGATGCAGCAGGAGACAACATACAGGAATACACAGACTCTGTGATAGGCTACATTAACAAATGCACAGAGGATGTTGTTCCATCCATTAACGTTAAATCATTCCCAAACCAGAAACCATAGGTCAACGGTGAGGTGCGGGCCAAATTAAGAGCACGGACTGCTGCCTTCAACTCTGGTGATTTAACTGTCTATAAGAAGTCCAGGTATGACCTTCAAAGATCAATAAAAACAGCCAAAATAGACTTTAGGGACAGAGTGGAGTCAGAATATCATTGCTCTGACCCCCAACGAATGTGGAATAGTCTACGCTACATCACATACTACAGAGGAAGGAAAAGCAGTCGTGTGTCTTTGTCTGCCTCTTTACCAGATGAGCTCAATACATTCTATGCTCGTTTTGAGGCAGACAATACATTTCTTGCTGTGAAAATACCTGCTGACGCTGACACCTGCCCCTTGGTTCTAACCACACTCGAAGTGAGTAAGGCCTTCAAGAGAGTCAACGGCCACAAATCTCCAGGTCCAGGTGGCATACATGGATGTGTCGTGAGGGCCTGTGCTGTCCAGTTAGCAGATGTCTTCACCAACATCTTCAACCTCTCCTTAAGACTTACAGTGATCCCCACATGCTTCAAGCAAACCACAATTTTCACAATTTTCTGTTTCATCATCCCTGTTCCCAAGAAAACAACCGTCTCCTGCCTGAATGACTACCGCCCTGAAGCACTGACATCAGTCATCATGAAGTGCTTCGAACGGCTAGTCAAATCCCGCATCTGCTCCTCTCTGCCTGACACCTTGGACCCATTACGATTTGCTTACCGTTCTAAAGCCCCGTTCACACCAAGAACGATAACTTTAAAGATAACTATAAAGATAACGATATTAGCGTCCAGACTAGCGAACAATAACGTCTGTTTATTCTGAGCGCACATGCGTCTGCCGCTTTAAATCCTCGAGCCCTTATAGCAAGATGGATTCTGATTGGATGTCAATGTTTGTATCGTTCATCAACTGGAAAAAAATAGTTCTGAAAATGATTCCAACGATACCGTTTCTCTATGCTTTTATTGTTACAGTTGTAGTGTGGACTCTGCTATTCTTTAATATTGAGAACAATTTTTAGAACTATATCTTTATCGTTATCTTTATCGTTATCGTGCTTGGTGTGAACGGGCCTTAACAGATCCACTGATGACGCCATTGCAATGGCCATACACTCTGCCCTGGAACACTTGGAGGGAAGAGACACCTATGTGCGGATGCTGTTTGTTGATTACAGCTCTGCATTTAACATCATCATCCCTACCAAACTTATAGCCAAACTGAAAAATCTGGGTCTTAACAGTCACTTATGTAACTGGGTCCTGGACTTCCTGACCGGCAGACCCCAGGTGGTCAGAATTGGCAATCACACATCCTCCTCACTTAAACTCAGCACTGGTGTGCCACAGGGATGTGTACTCAGTCCTCTCTTGTACTCCCTGTTCACTTATGACTGCTCTGCTAAGCAAAGCTCCAACACCATCATCAAATTTGCTGACAATACTACTATCCTAGAACTCATCACTAATGGCGATGAGACATCCTACAGAGATGAGGTTAATGCACTCACAACATGGTGTGCTGATAACAATCACTCTCTAAACGTCAGCAAGACCAAGGAGATGATTGTGGACTACAGGAAGTCACAGAGAGAGGGTCACGTTCCCATTCATATCAACGGAGAGATAGTAGAGACAGTTAAGAGCTACAAGTTCCTTGGCATTCACATCTCTGAGGAGCCTACACTCAGAGACCATAGTGAGAACAGCCCATCAGCGTCTCTACTTCCTGCGGAGACTGAAGAGGTTTGGCATCTCCTCTAACATCATGTCAAACTTCTACCGCTGCACTATAGAGAGCTTTCTGACCAGATGCATCACTGTATGGTACGGCAACTGCTCTTCTTTGGACCGCAAAGCTCTTCAGCAAGAGGTGAGAACAGCAGAGCTCATCATTGGACATAAACTCCCAGCATTACAGGACATCTATCAATCTCGCTGCTTGAGAAAGGCTCGCAGCATCATCAAGGACTGCACTTACCCTGCTCATCACCTGTTTGCCACATTGCCATCTGGCAGACGTTTCTGATCCATCTGTTCACGGACAACCAGACTTAAGAACAGCTTCTATCTTCAAGCCATCAGACTACTTAACAATCAGCGGTCCTCCATCTAAAAAAAAAAAAAAAAAAAACACCAGAATACATGCTGCTCTTATGTTTACTTTCATTGTACTTGCACTGCCACTTTTTTAATATTCCTTCATGTTACTCTGTGACACTCTACAATGACTTTTGGACATTGCTCTACTCAGGAATACATCTGAATGTGTGCTGCTCTTAAGTTTATTTATTGCATCTGCACTGCCACTTTAATTTTCATACATGTAGCTCTACGTCACTCTACAAAGACATTTTAGACACCATTCTACCCCAGTAATCATAATATTACCTCAGGACTTTTTATGTACACTATAACTCTAAACACTGATTACCTTTATTGTACCTGTTACTTCCACTTTTTTTGTATATAATGCTCTGTCTATGTCTTTCTTTCTAAGGGCACTGTAGTCACTCAAAAATCTCAGTGCTCTCCATGTACGTTTTTGTCTAATGTCTTGTTATTGTCCCTGTATGTCTGAGCCTCGTCACAAGCATTTCAATGCCCAGTTTTCCCCAGTGTTAACTATGCAAATGACAAATAAATGCCTCTTGACCTCTTGACCCTATATTAACCAGTCATTTTCTGTTTGTCTTCATGGAGTCCTTTCTTTCCGTCACCCAGTTTCCTTGTCTTCTGAGTTCCTGTTCCTGTTCCCATTCCTGTTCCCGTTCCTGTTCCTAATCCTGTTTATTTATTTGTTCGGATGGATTTTTGGTTTTGACCCCTGCTTGTTCATTTCCTCTTTGGATTACCCAAATAAACCCATACTGCGATTGGAACTATCGTCTCCTGCATTTCACTGGGTCTCCGATCATCACAGTTTTGGTCCATTTATATTTAGAAAAGACAGTTTCTGTGTCATTCTCTGACAAACATTTCTGTGGAGACCAGAGGTTAAAAGGCCCCCCTTAAGAATTTCAGTCTGGTTCTGCTAGGTGGGGGAAGTGCTTATTACTCTCATGGGTTTACATGTGATGTCCGGCATTGCATATCAATTACTTGCCCCAAATTTGACAATCTCTTCTCCGAATTGAAATTGTCAATAATTGTTCTAATTGTGTTAATGTCAAATGTTCTGTGAAATTTCTGTGTTAATGTTCTGTGAAAGAGTTGGTTGGTTGGTTATCTTGTTTCTGACTTGTGGCACTAGGACTGATTTATGACCTCCTGTTGCCTTCCTGAGGAATTTAAATTTCATGTTTCAACCAAAGTCCTAATCGACTCTTTAATTTGTCTGGTTCGGGTCAGATCCGCTACAAGAAGAACCAGCTGTCTTCAGCCATCCTGGTGAACTTCTACAGGTGTGCGATTAAGAACACCCTGACCAGTTGGGAAAGTCTTTGAGTGTTTAGAATTGAAGCAGTGTTGCTGTGCTGCTGTATAATTCACAGAGATTAAAATTGTTTCTCTCTAGCATGTTACAAGTATGCAATAAAGTATTGTCATGCTCTCTGATATATTAAAGGGGGGGTGAAATGCTCGTTTTCACTCAATATCCTGTTAATCTTGAGTACCTATAGAGTAGTACTGCATCCTTCATAACTCCAAAAAGTCTTTAGTTTTATTATATTCATAAGAGAAAGATAGTCTGTACCGATTTTTCCCGGAAAAACACGAGCGTCTGTAGGTGTGACGTGTGGGCGGAGCTAAAGAATCACGAGCGCCAGTAGGCTTTTGCTTTGATAGCGTTTGGAAGCTTGAGGACAAAACCAACCAAAAACAAACCATGGCTAACAGACAGATTCAGCGTATATTTATGATCCAGAATCAGATCCAGAGGCTGAAATTTAACAAGAGCAGCAGCAACAACAGTGTCTCTATGTGGTATGTACTGAAACTGTATATATATTTGCTTATATTTACTTAGTTTTGGAAAATGACTAAGTTCCACTTTGTCGTCTTTTTCTTTTTTTTTTGCTTTTTTTTTTTAAGCTGTACATGTGGAAAGTGCAGTTTGATGACAACATCGCATGTTGTTTACTTGATGTGCTTACAAGCCGATAGCTAAGTTAACAACACATAGATATATGAAGCAGTTTTACTCATGCAGTTTGATGACAACATCACATGTTGTTTACTTGATGTGCTTACGAGCCGATAGCTAAGTTAACAACACAGAGATATTTGAAGCCGTTTTACTCACCGCATGCGGTTCCAACACACGATCGTGACCCTTTTTCGTTGGGACTGCATTATCCTTAAGAAATAAACGATGTGCAAATCCGTGGTCAAACTGGGCCTTGTTTGTAAAACAAGCATCTACGAAATGCAGGGAACAAACACTTGCACAACTCCGTTGATGCTCTGTAAAAATAAACTCCATCCACTGGTCCCTTAATGCTGTTTCTCTTTAGGTAATCTGTGCAGGGTTGTCTTGCCCTGGCAACCAAAAACACACTCCTTTTGTGACTTTTTGCGACGCTCTCGCTCTGATCAGTGAAGTCTGTTGTGCTCTCAGTGCTCTGCTATACAGGAGCGGGCGCTCTTCCGGCAGAAGTGCCTCAGGACCCATATAAGGAAATTCCGCTCCATCTAACGTCACACAGAGCCATACTCGAAAAAAAACTTTCCGAAACTTGTGACAAACCGGAAGGAGTATTTTTGGAACAGAAATACTCCTTCAAACGTACAACTTAATTTTTGAAACTTTGTCCATGTTTAGCATGGGAATCCAACTCTTTAACAGTGTAAAAAAACTCAGTATGCATGAAATAGCATTTCACCCCCCCTTTAATTATGATTTAAAATTTCAAAACTGTCTTTCAAGATTATAATTAGTTACAGCAAAACAAACTCCTATCACTCTGCATGGAAAAGAATTGGAAAGACATTTGTTGACTGCACTAGTAAACAAAGCGTTTTGAAATGCAACATCAAAAGGACATTTACTCATAGTTTAAATTCTTAGATGATAAAATGATTTGTAATTAATGAAAGCTGTTTGATAGATCGAGCACTCCGGTCTTTCCAAAATCATCTTATTTATTTTTTTTCTCTCTCTGTCTGTCTGTCTCTCTGTCCAGCCATTTCCCCATGATTCTGCTTTGTCTCACTTTAAGTCCATGGCACTGAAATCACTGAGAAACATCTTGCACAGGAACAGAGACAATACAGCTCTGTGTTTATTGCTGGAAATGCTCAGTGTCTCTGGTCCACTGGGAACATAAACACTTTAGCCATGCATGTGATATTATAGAAATATTGGGAGCTAAAAGGTCTGCATGAGCTCTTGATTAGCAGATATGTCTAGAACCAAACAAATCTTCTGATATCTTCTCTGGCAAGGCATCTTGGGAAGTACCTTTTGGTATGCATTCTCCACTTCTGGTATTTTTCAGCTGTAATTTCATGGCATGCAGCATCCATTGTATGCTGTAGGGACATTTGACTCTGTGGACGGTGCTCAAAAACCTTCAATCTCCAGAATCAGAAAAACTCCTCAATTGGGGTTGAGGAAAGGGGAGTAAGGGCCAAGGAAAAGAGAAATAATTTACTGACTGCTCTGGGAATGGTGGAATGCCGCATTGTTCCATGTGATCACATATATTGGCAGGTGATCTCCCACCTGTCTTTCTCTGGCACCAGTCTTTGGTACAGATCTTCTAAAATCTCACATTTATGCAGGAGTGCACTTTTCCACACAAGATCAGCCCAAAGAGGTCCTCTTTTAATGTATGACCGTATGAGTTAGTTTATAACATGATGTTATCTGTTCTCGCTTTCAGTGTGAAAGCATTTGAAAATTTTCTAGTAAAATTACATAGTTTTGGTCTTGGTTGAGCTTGTGTGTAAACAAAGTTCAAGCATTTTAAATTTGTGTTAACTCTATGCATTTTGTGTCAAAGCAACAAGATATTTGTTAGTTGTATAGCCTACACAGATGGATGTTGTGCAAACTGTGTTAAAAGTTTAGGAAAATTGTTAAAAGTATTGAAAAAAATTGTCATAGTGATCCTAAAAACCTGTAAATAATACGCAAGATGGCTAATGTCCTGTGAGTTTAGTGCGCGTTTGGAAATACAGCAGCCACCAGTTAGGTTTTATTTTTACTGTTAGTCATTACAGCATTTCACTAGATTTGTAGTGAGAAGCGTTTTTGTAAACATGTGTTCACTGAAGCTGAAGTTTTCCTTCAAAATAAAAGCTCTACTGCCATTTCCGTCCAAATAAAAACTTAAAAGTGCAAGAATGAATTGCTGCCAGATAGAAGATTTAATTGCAGTCCAAATTTGAAATATCTCTTTTAAGTGAAGAAATTTGGAAATAAGTATTGTAATGTCCCTACTGTAGCATAGAGCAAAAATAATATACCTATGAAATATTAATTTTCACTTATTTTACAGTGCAATTGTTTTACAATATATGGCTATTATTGTCATTGTTGTTATTATTATATTTTAAATTAGTTTTTTTTTTGTTTTTGTTAGTTTTTTTGCTTCCTAAAACCCCAGAGTAAATGTAATTTAAGCTAAGACAGTGAGACAGATACAAGTCAATTCACAGACTTTTTTCTAAGTTAAGTTTTCTTAGTTAAGAACATGGGTTAGAGCTCATAATTTTGAACTCTCAAAGTTCAATAGATAGAATAATTTAACTTAACTTTTTTTCATTACTATTATATGTTCTCTTGTTCTTTTTTTCTGTAATGGTAAGAAAATATGAAAATAAACAGTTTAAAAAATAAAAATAAAACAATAAAATTAAATAAATTTCCCAAATCTTCATGTGTGTTTTTGTTTTGTTTTTTCTCCGGGGACTGCTAATATAAGTGTCTGTTCTGCTTTCTGGCCTTCTCAGTACAACCAGAGGTTAGGTTCCCTAAAATGCATCTACTGAGAGAAAAAGAGGCAGATAGTAAGAGAGAAATAGTGGGATGTCAGAGTGTCGGACTTCAACTACGCCTGTGTTTTCAGTGATCTGATAAGTCAAGAATCTTTCCACCTGGCATTATCATGCATCTTAAATGCATATCATGTGACCAGTTGTGGTGGATCTCTTTTGTTGTAGCACAGTGTGTGATGCACAAAGACTATTGAATGTTACACGGCTTATAACTGGACACATTCACAAGTGAGATTTTCAAAAACAAAGTTGGCAAACTATGTTTGCAAGTTCCATTGTTACCAACATAGTTAAACAATTCAGTGTTTTCCAAAACCACAGCTCAAACAAATTTTTCAAAACTGAATTGTGAAGATGTGTGGTTGGAACTACAACTCTCCACCTGTGGTTAGTATCATTTTGGGAAAAAATGTAATTTATGGACCAGTTGTAACGAACCTGGTTTGAAGTCTTCTGTTTGATAGCCACCAGAGTTTGCCTGTGCTTTGCATTGACTCTTGCACCACACAGACTGTCACAGATCACCCTGGACTACAGTTCCCACAATGAATCTCGCTGATTACATGCACATCTGAGGCCAATAAACATGCTCTACAAAAGGCTGTCTCTTTTGCCATCTGGGCCGAGTGTTGTTAGCGTTTAGCGTTTGAGAGCTAGCTACTTTGCAGAGCTGTTTATCTTTCTGAGTTTCATTCTGTTTCTTAGCTTTAGTTCTATCATTCTAGATCCTGACTTAGTTCCTAGTCTTAGTTCTACTACTCTAGTTATCTCTTGTCGAAGCTTTAGATTAATCATTCTAGTTTCATCCCGTGCCTCGACCTTCTGCCTGTCTTAGTTTTACCTCTCTAGTCTTGCCCCTATTAGAAATTGTCTGCCTCTTGATTGATCATCACCAATGGACCCATTGGACTACCCAATTGAATCTTGTTCGTAGATTGCAGATCCACGCCTTCCTATGCATCACTCTTCATCTTGTATCCTCGGTTCCTGTTTTCCAGTGTCTGATCTTAGCCTTGGATTACCATGTGGTCTAATAAAGCATTGCATTTGGATCCGCACGTTTTCCTGTTCTGTTTGCTCCGTAACACCAGTCCTAACTATTAACAAGTTTCTTATTAGCATGCATATCTCTAGCATATTGGCTGTTTATTATTGCTTATAAAGCTCAAGTTAATGTCTTTTTTTGCATGACCATATTTTAGATCCTTTTTAATCCACCCACACCTAAACTACCTTATTAACTATTAATGAGCAGCAAATTAAGAGTTCATTGAGGAAAAAGTCATAATATTTAATAGTTAATTAATAGTGAGAATTTATCCCCAAACTAAGTGTGACCATAGTTTAAGTATTACATGGACCAACATAATCATGTGAACATGCAGTAAAATCTATATCTTTCATTTCAAATATTGTATATATGCACATTTTATTCTGTCTTTTATTTTTGCTATGGTCATGATCTGTTTTGATTTAGTTTTCTGTGACTCCATTTCTCCTGCCTTGTTTGTTTCTATGGTTTTTGATTTGCTTATTAGTCATTATTAGTTAACTCCCTCCACCTGTTTCCCCTCATCAGCTGTCACATTTAAAGCTTTCTTCCTGTTTGGTATTTTTTTTCTCCTGGATATTAGTAAAAAAAAAAAAAAAAACTTTTTGTTGACCTCATTTGTCCTAGTATGTCTGTACCTCACCAGCCCATAACAACTTTATTCTATGTCTTTTATTTTTATCTATGTCGAGATTGAAAGTGCCATTATGAAGAGTGTGCATACATATTCTAGAAACTTTGGGAATATCAGAGTAATTTACTGTAAGAGGGAGCTTTCAATCGACTCAAATATCTGTAAATAAAGAAAAACTACATAGAAAAAAAATATCAAAGCAGTCCTCATTATTTACAGCAATAGACTGACATTAATTCCGTTTATGAGCAGAAACTACTACTCCACCATCTGCATGATACCATCAACAGCAGTTCTGTTTTGTTGAACCAACATGGTTTGAACAGCAGATGTGTGACAGAGGTAAAGGTATAACTTATACCTTTATGTAAAGGTTTAGGTTATGAGGTTAAAGGTTACATTATAAACTACTTTTAATTGTCTTTATGGAGCTTGACATTTGTGGTTAATATAAACTGTTGTAAGAGTTGTCGTAAATTAAAACAAAAAAAGAACAAAAAACAAAAACAGATTCTTCTGTGTTCCATGGTAAAAAAAATTTTTTAAATAAATAAATAAAAATATAAAATAACCATACCATTCATGTTCGGAAGAACTTGAGCATGAGTAGATTATGTTATAATTTAAATTTTTTAGAGGACTGTTCTAATAAGATGGGGAATTTTCTTGAGCATGTCAAAGAGAAGCAAAGGAAAGTGATGGCCACTCAGAGCTTCCCTATGTGAACTAAACACCTCAAACACACCCAGCATACATTTAATCTACAGCAGGCACAGGCCCGTTGCATACTATGTGATACATCTGGAATGTGTGTGACTATATGTGTGCGTATTTCTGAGGTAAGTTCACCAGGCAATGAGAAATACAGCTGCATAAAGTACATCATTAGCTTTCTAACACATCCCGCTCTTTCTCTGAGAGCAGATTT